>NC_057387.1:44526412-44821677 GCF_019320065.1 Cervus canadensis
GTAAGGTTATAGTGTGCTGAAAATGAAAATTAAGGAGTAGTAGAGGAGTACTAGAGGACTTTAAAACAAATAAGAGAAAAAGAAAAATAGAAAATAGAAGAGAAAAAGGAAAGAAAAAGAAAAAAAAAAGAAAAAAAAAATTTTTTTCCCCCTAATTAAAAAAATCGTAAAAATCTATGAAAATGAAAGTTAAGGAGTAATGAGGGAGTAATAGGGGATTTGAAAGGAAAATAAAAGAGAAAAAATAAAAAAGAAAAAAAGAAAAAAAAAGAAGAAAAAAAAAAGAGAGAAAAAAGTAAAATTATATCTAGGAGTTTCTCTTGAGCTGTTGCAGTCAGTATGGGTTCGGCTCAGTTTCAGATAGCTCCTCGTTCCAGCTTACACTTCTCGGTATCTACAGGCCCCTTACGGTGTAGTCGGTGTTTTCTAGAGGGATTTTAGTCTGTTGCACCAGTCCCTTCTGAAGCGGTTCCCTTTGTTTATTTGACTTCTGTTTGCCGGTCTCTTCAGAGCCTCATTTCCGCCCTGACACAGGCGGGCGGAGGTGGACTCTTATTCAGGTAGCTAGTTCCGTCGCTCTGCGGGGAGGGGCTGACGCTGCGGGGATGGGCTGGCGCTGCAGGGAGGGGCTGGCGCTGTGAGGGCGGGCTTGCGCCGCGGGGACGGGCTGGCGCTGCCGGGAGGGGCTGACGCCGCTTTCTCCGTCTGCGCTGCTCAGGCTCCCGGCTGTTCTATATGGAGCGCGCCCCGCGCTGCGCGAGGTTCCAGCCCTCGGGTGTTCCACAAAAGCGCGGAGCGAAAAGCTGCGCCTGCTCTCTGTGTCTTCCCCGTCAGAGCGGTCCAGGCAGCCAGGGGCTTGGTGGGCGCACTCTCCCCAGGTGTGGCGCGCCCACTCCCTTCCGCGGACCCAGTCTTAGTTTCCGCTGGCGCCAGTCGGGTGCGCGCGCCTTCCGCCCTCCGCGTCCCCAGCCCCAGTCCCCACCCGCGCCGGTCGGGTGCCTGCGCCCTGTGTCTCGCCGCGACCTTCCTCTCCCCCCTGCCTCCTGCCTCCGGGCGGGGCTGGGCCAGTCCGCAGCCTGCGAGCTCTTCTCTGGACTTTCTCGGTCTCTTTGTTCTGCGAACGGCCGGCAGTGTGTTCCGCCGGTTAATGTACTCTCTCTCTCTTGGTCTCCCACAGTTCAAGTTGGCACCTCACAGAAGCTCCCTCCCATTGTCCTCAGGGCACTCAGGCCCGGACCCTACCCCAAGCAATGCCGCCCAAGACTCCCTTCCCGGGACGAATCTCCGTCCTCAGCTCTTTTGTCTCACTTTTAATCTTTTATATTTTGTCCTACCTCCTTTCGAAGACAATGGGCTGCTTTTCTGGGCGCCTGATGACCTCAGCTAGCGATCAGAAGTTGTTCTGTGAAGTTTGCTCTGCGTTCAGTTATTCTTTCGATGAATTTGTAGGAGAGAAAGTGGTCTCCCCGTCCTACTCCTCCGCCATCTTGGCTCCTCCAAGCGCCCACTCCAGTATTCTTGCCACTGGAATGTGATGAGGGCATGTCAGGGCTGGAGGAGCACCCAAAGTTAATTCTTAACACTTATGTGGAAAGAGTCTACAATAAGAAAGAAAAAATTTGGACTCACAATGGCTAATTTCAAAATTTGTTATAAATAGTATGTATTACGTAAAGATTAGAAAATAGATCAATGAAACAGAACAGAGTGTTCAATAATAGTCCAGAAACATATGATTGATTGATTTTTGGAAAATGTCCCAAGGCAATTCAATAGGGAAAAGTCTTTTCAAAAAGTGATACAAAATTACAGGATAAATACACAAATAAAAAATAAATCTCAACTTCTACCTCACAGAGAAATTAACTTGAAATAGGTTATAAACCTGACCGCAAAAGCTAAAACTTAAAAGCTTCTAAAGGACAAAGTAGAATATCTCTGCAATTCCTGAAGAGGAAAAGTTTTTGTAAAGATGAGGCCAAAAGTACTGATCATAAAAGAAAAAATGTGTCAAATTGACTTTATCAAATTTTAAAAATATTGTTTATCAACAGGACATGGTTAAAAATGAAAATGCAAAAAAAAAAAATGAAAATGAAAATGCAAGCTACAGCTTGGGAGAAGATATTTGCAGTATATATACCTGACAACAGACTCATATGAAAAAGGACTATCCCTGGTTGTTTATTATAGATTGTATTCATAAGAATCTAAAACTAGAAACCACCCAAATGTCCATCAACATTTGAATGAATATACAAATTGTGGTATATTCATACAATGAAATCATACTCAGCAGTAAAAAGGAATGTAATGCCAATACAACAGCATGAATGAATCCCCAAAACCTTACACAGAGTGAAAAAACTAAGACAAAATAGTGCATATGCTGTAACTGTATTTATACAAAATCTAAGAAAAAGAAGAAGCAATTTTTGGTTTTCCAGATAAAAACAGTGATTCTGGATGTGGTGTATGAGTTCCTTGGGAAAGAGCATGAGGGAACTTTCTGGAAAGATAGAAATGTCCTATACTTTGTAGTTATAATTGCACAGATGTATATATTTATAAGAACTTGTCCTACCTGTCCAGTATTACACATTCTGTAAAAAAGCCAGTTGCATTGCTCAATCTTATACACAACTGTCATTAAATATTTAAAGTTGTAATTAAAGTCATCATGGAATTGGTGTTCCACAAAGGTGGGGATTTTTGTTTGGTTTGTTAAATCCCCAATCCCTGGTCCTTAGTAGGCATTCAATAAATATTTTTTAGGGAGTGAGTCATGGGACAGACTACTAATGCCAGCTAAGGATCTTAACTTCAGTTATACAAGTCAGTGTGTTTCTAGTTATGTATATACAGAGATATATTATTTATTATCCAACTGTAGAGCTTCTTAGAATATTACACCTAACTGATAAATAGGAATTAGGGAGTAAAACATTCATTCATTGGTCACTTGGTCATAAATTTAACTTAACCAGTCTAATAACTAATGGCTGTAATTCTCATGCCAAATGCTCCAAGCATTTCATCTTTCATGCAGGCACTCAACAGGTAACTGGCTTAACATTAGTTACAGTGTTAGATTTTAACATTTAGCATGATGAAAACAAGTCTACACATATTAAAAAATTAAATTTTTTTGAGAGATTTATGACCAATTTAAGGCTTCAGGATATAGTTACATACATGGTTCACAGAATTATCCCCCTGCAAAGAATTAGGGTAGAATTCCATTTTTCCATTGGGTAAACATTTCTTCTTTGAAATGTGATCAGAACTAGTCAAAAATCATTGAGAATCATAGGGATACTAAGTAAGGAAGGTCAAGATCTTTGACTATTTCACCCTCCTAGTTTTAATGTGAAAGTTTAATTTATTCTTATGTTTTAGCAAGTGTTCAGGCATGTGCACACAGAGGATAAAGGCAGGATGGGACAAACTGGGAGAGTAGCATTGATACCTACATACCACCATGTGTAATGCAGACAGCTAGAGAGACCTGGAGTATAACGCAGGGAGCTCAGCTTGGGGCTCTGTGATGACCTAGAGGAGTGGGATGGGGGATGAGGGATGTCCAAGAGGGAGGGGATGTATATATACACACATACACATATACATGTAGCTGCCTCATTTGGTTTTGGTTGTGCAGCGGAAACCAACAAAACATTGTAAAGAAATTATACTCCAATAAAAAAGCACAAATTTAAAAAAATGAGCAGGGTTTGTATGTAATAGGCTATTATAACTGATTCTTAAATGTATGTGTTACCATCGCTTCCAAAACACCTCCAACTTTTATACAGTAGCACGAAATTATCTCCCAACATATTGAATATGAGAGGAAATTAGTAGACTCTTAATATAGATGAACAAACATTTATTGTCATCAAGGAGCATTATTTCCCTGTAAATTACTATTTAAACCCATAAACTGAATGAGTCAACTTGGACTTGCACCTCGCAACAGCTGTCTCTCATGGGATCATCGCCCCCAGAAGATTCCAGTTACATTTTATTTCATATCAAGTTGGGATTTTCTGATTAATCTTGAGCATCATTTTCTTAGGAAAATATTTCAGAAAGAAATATTTTAAAAGAAATGCCAAGTGGAAGTAGGTTATGTTGGTTAGATAGTTCTGGATATATACTTTCTAAGATTTCATACCTGGTTAGTTCTTTAAGAGGAGAAAGGGGGGAGGGGAGGAAAGAGAGAGAGTGAGAAAGAATGAGGAGGAAGAAAGCTCTCCCCTGAAGAAAAAAATAAATGTTATCTACCAATGCAAGCAATTTACCTTTTTTTCTATTTCCCAAGCATCCTAAGAGATCTTTTTATGCTCTCTCCTATTCTTTATAAAAGAATCTAGTTTGAGCAGGTTTGAAAAGTAAAGGCTATGAATATTCTATTCTATATAAACCTATTTTTAATACAAACCCCCTCCCCACCACACATACAAACTACACATAATTTGACCTCCATAGTTTTATGAGAGAGGCTATTTCTGATTGGGTGACTCTGCCTCAGTGGTTGCTAGGTAATGAGATTTTAGGATAAATGCATTTCTCATCTCCAAATCAATAATGGTACAATGTTCATTTAGAACTTGATCTCCATGGTCACCAACAATTACCATGAGAATCTGCTTTTCATGAAACAACATTTGCACAAAACTTGTCCCTGCCAATGCCTTCTTGAGTACTTACTATATTTGACATTGGCAGCTGTACTACCGTGGCTGGCTCTTTGCTGTTGAATCTATTGATTGAAATGCCATTCATTTTGTGCAGATAAAAAAAATATGGCTTAGTTGGTTTCTGTTTATTAAGAGACATGGCCAAGTAGAAATTTCATTTAACTTTAAGAATCCCTGGTATCATATTCCTTCCATATTTGCTTCTCACAAAAAGCATTTGAAGTTCAGGGAAGAATTATAAGCCATTCACCTGTGCTTTGGTTTAAAAAAAAAAAAAAAAGGCCTTCAGTTTCTAGTAAGTCCTCAATGACTAGCTTTTATTTACACCACAAAACACTCGCACTATGAAAGCAAACTCTATCACAGATGTACTTTTAAAAGAAAACATCTACCCTACATGAAGACAAAAATACTTGATGGGTAAAAAAAAAGCATATGGGTTGGCACAGGATGTCACAAATCAACTGTATTAGACCACTTGTTTGGAAGTTTTCTCCATTTAAAGAGAATGATTTTACAAAAGAAAAAGTGAGAGAAGAGAATTATTTGAAGGCAGTGAATATACATCAAAATGGGTGAGTATCTGTACCAGTTTGCAAGGACTGACATTAACAAACCACAAACAAAGTGGTTTAAACATCAGAAATTCATTGTCTTGGAGGCTAGAACTCTGAAATCAAGGTGTGGGCAGAGCCATCCTCTCTTTGAAGGCTCTAGAATATTATTCTTCCTTGCCTCCTTCTAGATTCTGATGACAGCTATCCTTGGCCTTCCCTGGGGAACCAAAACTCTAACCCATGCCTTATTCACATGGCTTACTTCCTCCACGTGTGTCTGTGTTCAGATAACCTTCCTCCTATATGGATGCCGCAGTGTGATCTGATCTTAACATAATTACCTTTTCAAACATCATATTTCCAAATATGATCACACTCCTGAGGTGGACAGGAGATCAAGGACCATGACTGACTAATCTCAATATTCTCAGAACCTAGTATGAAGCATTGTAAGTACCATGCATGTACTTATAAATGTTTAATGGGGTATATGGATGAATTAGTAACAGGCTAGATAATGACCCTTAGAGATGAAAAACCAATAAATTGCAGATGTAAAATAAAAATAAATAAGACATTTATATTGCATTATATTTTCTGCTGTTTATCTTTGTGTTTCTGTTTGAGAATTATCCAAGAATTCAAGATTCCCATTGTAACCTGGAGCAGAAAGCACTATTAGACCCATCCGTCTCTCTTTCAATCACGCCATGAGCCCCAAAACAAAGCAGCAGTGTTAGAGCACCAGTGAAGATCTTTCTAGTTTAATCAGACTCTCCTGCTCTTCTCTAAACTACATGAAAATAAAACAGAGCTGCTTATAAAACAGCATTTCCAATTAAGGAAAAAGACAGAACAGTAAGCTGTCTTCATTTCATGTCAGGCTCTCTGGTTCTTTATATACTGTTTTTCCAGGAGTCTAGAAAAATGTGTCAGAAGTTTTCTCAGAATTTTCTTGCTTTGGCAGAGCTATGACAGATTATAAGGTTAGCTCTGCCACTTAAGAGAAAGAGACATCTCCTTTGTCTTTATTAAATAGAAGGGGTGACTAGAGTTAGCATCTTGTGGTATGAGGACACCACTGGGTGCTCATTTTCCAAAGATGTCTGAGTTTAGCATTGTAATAATGGGCCAAAGGGCTATAAAAAGAAAATACTGGGAATCTTTGTGATACTTTTTATTTACTTTGATGAAAAACCCTGGAAATGAATCACAGCTTTAAAAGACAACCACAGAACAGCAAAACAAAGAAGATTTACAACCATGCTATCCCCTTAAATCCTTCCTTGTTTCTATTCTTTTTGTTGTTGTTGTTGTTCTGGAGCTAAGTGGCACACTCACCCTGACATAAAGGAATAGCATCTGTCAAAAATAAATGTCTAAAATCACAACTGCTTATTTGTAAAGGTCCAGATTCATGCATCCATTGATAACAATATGCTGTTATTTGAGGAACAGCAATCACACTCATTCTTCAGTAACATTTCCTCATCAACCTTATTACAGAAATTCCGCTGTTCAGTCATCAGGTATTGGGTAATTGTTTCTCCTACTATTGAAAGTGCAAATGTTCCCAGAGAGTGGACCACATTAAAGGCTTCATCCATAATACTTTATTATGATCCAGATAATATCTTTACAAATTAAAAAAAAAAAAACTACCTTCAACGATTATAATAAAGGTTCAGTCTCATGTCCTGGGGGAACTAGAGAAAAATACTGCTGAAATTCACCACCAGCATCCTGTCACGTCTCTTTTTTGCAATCCCATGGACTGCAGCCTACCAGGATCTTCTGTTCATGGAATTTTTCCAGGCAAAAATACTGGAGTGTGTTGCCATTTCCTTCTCCAGGGGATCTTCCTGACCCAGAGTCCGAACCCTCATCTCCTATATTGGCAGGCAAATTCTTTACCACTGAGCAACCTGGGAAGCCCACAATACTTTATTATGATCCAGAAGAAATAATACCTTTACAAATTTTAAAAATACTACAGCTTCAAGGGTTGTAATTAAGGTTCAGTCTCCTATCCCTGGGGCAGCTACAGAAAGCACAGAACCATGCTGAAATTCAGCACCAGCATTCTGCCGTGTCTCTCTGGAATACTTACACCCTAACTCTCCTAGGTGATTGCTTCTTCTCTTTCCTCAAACTCTTCACATTTTCTCCCCTCTTTTCACTATCTTCTCATAACCTTGCATTTTACTTCACTGAGACACTAGAAGTTCTCAGAAGTAATGAGAACATCTACCAACCTTCCAATCTATCTGAGTCTGGTCCTGCATCCTCCACCTTCCCTCTTGTCACTTTTCCTGATTCTCTGTGAGGATAGCACTTCCCTAAGCTTCATTCCTTTGTCCTTTTGAAAATGAAAGTGAAAGTCTCTCAGTCATGTCCAACTCTATTTGACCCCATGGTCTGTACAGTCCATGGGATTCTCCAGGCCAGAATACTGGAATGGGTAGCCTTTGCCTTCTCCAGGGGATCTTACCAACCCAGGGATCAAACCCAGGGTTCCACATTGCAGGCAGATTCTTTACCAGCTGAGCCACAAGGAAAGCACTTACCACTTATTAACCCACTTATTTTGGCAATTGTCCTGACTCCTGCATCGTCAGTTTCTCCTACTAGTTCATTCCTGTACTATGCTGTGCTGTGCTTACTCTCAGTCGTGTCTGATCTTTGTGATCCCATGGACAGTACCCCACCAGTCACCTCTGTCTATGCGGCTTCTTCACGCAAGAATACTGGAGTGGGTAGACTATCCCTTCTCCAGGAGAACTTCCCAATCCAGGAACGTGGGGTCTCCTGCCTTGCAGGAGGATTCTTTACCAGCTGAGCCACCTGGGAAACCACAGTTCATTACCATCAGCCTACAAATATACTATAATTTCTCCCATTTTTTGTAAACCTTTCCTTGTACATGTTAAATTGATACAATGTTATATATATCAAATATATATTAATAAAAATAAATAGCATTTCCAAAATAGAAAAATATAAAAAAAACCAAACACTTGACTCATGAATGCCTCCACTACTATTCAATTTTACTGCTCTTCTTCAGAGATGTCATACTTAAAGGGTGTCTATGGATGTGGAAAACTCAGCAGTGGCCACAGGACTAGAAAAGGTCAGTTTTCATTCCAACCCCTAAGAAAGGTAATTCCAAAGAATACTCAGACTACCACACAATTGCACTTATCTCACATGCTAGTAAAGTAATGCTTAAAATTCTCCAAGCCAGGCTTCAGTAATATGTGAACCTAGAACTTCTAGATGTTCAAGCTGGTTTTAGAAAAGGCAGAGGAATCAGAGATCAAATTGCCAATATCCGCTGGATCACTGAAAAAGCAAGAGAGTTCCAGAAAAACATCTATTTCTGCTTTATTGACTACGCCAAAACCTTCGACTGTGTGGATCACAATAAACTGTGGAAAATTCTGAAAGAGATGGGAATACCAGACCACCTGACCTGCCTCTTGAGAAACCTGTGTTCAGGTCAGGAAGCAACAGTTAGAACTGGACATGGACCAACAGACTGGTTCCAAATCGGAAAAGGAATACGTCAAGGCTGTATATTGTCACCCTGCTTATTTAACTTATATGCAGAGTGCATCATGAGAAACTCTGGGCTGGGCTGGAAGAAGCACAAGCTGGAATCAAGATTGCCAGGAGAAATATCAATAACCTCAGTTATGCAGATGACACCACCCTTATGGCAGAAAGTGAAGAGGAACTAAAAAGCCTCTTGCTGAAAGTGAAAGAGGAGAATGAAAAAGTTGGCTTAAAGCTCAATATTCAGAAAACTAAGATCATGGCATCTGGTTCCATCACCTCATGGGAAATAGATGGGGAGACAGTTGGAAACAGTGTCGACTTTTTTTTTGGGGGCTCCAAAATCACTGCAGATGGTGACTGCAGCCATGAAATTAAAAGACGCTTACTCCTTGGAAGGAAAAGTTATGACCAACCTAGATAGCATATTAAAAAGCAGAGACATTACTTTGCCAACAAAGGTCCGTCTAGTCAAGGCTATGGTTTTTCCAGTGGTCATGTATGGATGTGAGAGTTGGACTATAAAGAAAGCTGAGTGTGAAGAATTGATGCTCTTGAACAGTGGTGTTGGAGAAGACCCTTGAGAGTCCCTTGGACTGCAAGGAGATCCAACCAGTCCATCCTAAAGGAGATCAGTCCTGTGTGTTCATTGGAAGGACTGATGCTGAAGCTGAAACTCCAATACTTTGGCCACCTCATGGGAAGAGTTGACTCATTGGAAAAGACCCTGATGCTGGGAGGGATTGAGGCAGGAGGAGAAGGGGACGACAGAGGATGAGATGGCTGGATGGCATCACCAACTCGATGGGTGTGAGTTTGAGTAAACTCTGGGAGTTGCTGACAGAGAGGGAGGCCTCGCGTGCTCTGATTCATGGGGTCACAAAGAGTCGGACAAGACTCAGTGACTGAATTGAACTGAACTGAACTGATACTTGCTGTCTCTGCTTTCCTTTCACCCTGTCATTCTGGAGCTCACTCCAATCAGTTTCATCTTTATTATGTCACTGTAAAAACTCCTGCCAAGGTTATCAAAGTCCCCTCTACATTGTTACATCCAACAGGCAGTTTTCAATTTTATGTTTTTCCCCATACTAGATACATTTGGGGGGCTTCCCTGG
The DNA here is from genome assembly GCF_019320065.1 of Cervus canadensis. Taxonomy (NCBI): domain Eukaryota; kingdom Metazoa; phylum Chordata; class Mammalia; order Artiodactyla; family Cervidae; genus Cervus; species Cervus canadensis. The sequence continues at coordinate 44,536,346 of NC_057387.1, forward strand.
TGGCTCAGTGGTAAAGAATCTGCCTGCAGTGCAGGAGACACAGGAGATGTGGGTTCAATCCCTGGATGGGAAGATCCCTTGGAGGAGGGCTTGGCAGCCCAGTCCAGTATTCTTGCCTGGAGAATCCCATGGACAGAGGAGCCTAGTGGCATACGTTTGGTCTACGGTTTCTCAGAGAGTCAGACACGACTGTAGCAACTGAGTACGCAGGTGCAGTTTTACTCTCCTTCTGGAAACACTTTCTTCACTTTACTCTAAGGTTGTTCCTCTATTTTGATTCTCTACCTATCTCACTGGCTCTTTCTCAGCTTAGTTTGCTCATTTCCACCTCTTTTCTCCAACTGCTTAGTATTGAGACACACCAGGAAGGACTTAAGGTGACTCGCAACTTTTATATCCAGTTTTAAAGTCCAAACTTACATATCCAACTGCCTATTTGACATTGCTACTTGATTATCCAATGGGAAATTCAACCTTAACATGTCCAAAGCCACAATCCTCATTTTCTTCTCTAAACTTGTCCTGTCCCTGGATTCATTCATCCAAGTGCTAAATATCAACTCCAGTCTTTCAGTTGCTCAGTTAAAATTCTTGGTTTTATCTTCACCTCCTCCATTCCCCTCATACCACACTTCCCCTTCATCAGCAATCTTTACAGATTTGCCATCAAAATAAATTCAAAATCTGGCCCCTTCTCCATCTTAGGTGCTACCGTCTTCCCTCAATAGGGTGATTTTTCATGGCCTCCTGACTGGTCTCTCTTCCCCTTATTATTTTCCTCACCCTCAGCAGCTAGAGTAACCTTTTCAGAACTAAAATCAGATCTCACCTCTCTGTTCCAAAAACCCAGTGGGTTCTCATCTCACTCAGAATGAAACCAAAGTTCTCAAATATTAGCTATAGTCTTGTCCCTACTACTTCTTTGAACTCATTTCCTATTTCTGTCTAGTTTTCTCCTTCTGCTTCACTTAGAATAATTTTTTCCAGCGATTCTACTTCTGAGTGTATAAACAAAGGAAATGAACACAGGAAATAAAAGAGATATCTGTATTCTCATATTTATTGTGGCATTAATCATAATAACCAAGACACGGAAACAACCAAAGTGTCCATCAGTGGATGAATGGATTAAGATGTGATATATCCATTATATAAAGTGTGTGTGTGTATATATATATATATATATACACACACACAAGACTTATAATGGAATATTATTCAGTTATGAGAAATAAGGACATCCTGCCATTTGTGACAACATGGATGGATCATGATGGTATTATGCTAAATGAAATATCAGACAAAAAAGACAAGTACTAGTTAAAAAATAAAAAGCACAGGGAGGCTGCTTTTATGCCCAGCACCACTTAAAAAAAGGCAAGTATTGTATGATATCACTTACATATGGAATCCAAAAACAAACTCATAAGAGCAGAGTAGAGTGGTGATTACCAGGGGTTGGAATGTAAGCAAAATGGGGAGATGCTGGTTAAAAGGTACTAACTTCCAGTTAGAAAATGAATAAGCCCTTGGGATCTAATGTACAGCATGATGATTATGGTTAAGACGTCTTTTACATTTGAAAGTGCTAAGAGTGAATGTTCTTACCAAATGTTCTCATCAAAATGATGTTCTCACCAAAAAAAAAAAAAATTGTAATGGTGTGATGGATGTAGGTATTAGTTAATGTTATGGTGGTAAATATTATGCTATATATGTTTATGAAATCAACACATCAGAAACCTTAAACTTACCCAACAATATATGTCAACTGTACCTTAATCAGTTCAGTTCAGTTCGGTCGCTCAGTCATGTCCGACTCTTTGTGACCCCATGAACCGCAGCACGCCAGGCCTCCCTGTCCATCACCAACTCCTGGAGTCCACCTAAACCCATGTCCATTGAGTCAGTGATGCAATCCAACCATCTCATCCTCTGTTGTCCCCTTCTCCTCCTGCCCTCAATCTTTCCCAACATCAGGGTTATTTCAAATGAGTCAGCTCTTTGCATCAGGTGGCCAAAGTATTGGAGTTTCAGCTTCAGCATCAGTCCTTCCAATGAACACCCAGGACTGATCTCTTTTAGGATGGACTGGTTGGGTCTCCTTGGAGTCCAAGAGACTCTCAAGAGTCTTCTCCAACACCACAGTTCAAAAGCATCAATTCTTGGGCACTCAGCTTTCTTTATAGTCCAACTCTCACATCCATACATGACCACTGGAAAAACTATAGCCTTGACTAGATGAACCTTTGTTGACAAAGTAATGTCTCTGCTTTTTAATATGCTGTCTAGGTTGATCATTTCTTCCAAGGAGCAAGCATCTTTCAATTTCATGGCTGCTGTCACCATCTGCAGTGATTTTGGAGCCCCCAAAAATAAAGTCAGCCACTGTTGCCACTGTTTCCCCATCTATTTGCCATGAGATGATGGGACTGGATGCCATGATCTTAGTTTTTGGAATGTTGAGCTTTAAGCCAACTTTTTCACTCTCCTCTTTCACTTTCATCAAAAGGCTTTTTAGTTCCTCTTCACTTTCTGCCATAAGGGTGGTGTCATCTGCATATCTGAGGTTACTGATATTTCTCCCGGCAATCTTGATTCCAGCTTGTGCTTCCTCCAGCCCAGCCTAGAGTTTCTCATGATGTACTCTGCATATAAGTTAAATAAGCAGGGTGACAATATACAGCCTTGACGTACCCCTTTTCCGATTTGGAACCAGTCTGTTGGTCCATGTCCAGTTCTAACTGTTGCTTCCTGACCTGAACACAGGTTTCTCAAGAGGCAGGTCAGGTGGTCTGGTATTCCCATCTCTTTCAGAATTTTCCACAGTTTATTGTGATCCACACAGTCAAAGGCTTTGGCATAGTCAATAGGGCAGAAGTAGATGTTTTCCTGAAACTCTCTTGCTTTTTTGATGATCCAGCAGATATTGGCAATTTGATCTCTGGTTCCTCTGCCTTTTCTAAAACCAGTCTGAACATCTGGAAATTCATGGTTCCCATATTGCTGAAGCCTGGCTTGGAGAATTTTGAGCATCTCTTTACTAGCGTGTGAGATGAGTGTAATTGTGTGGTAGTTTGAGCATTCTTTGGAATTGCCTTTCTTTGGGATTGGAATGAAAACTGACCTTTTCTAGTCCTGTGGCCACTGCTGAGTTTTCCAATGTGCTGACATATTGAGTGCAGCACTTTCACAGCATCATCTTTCAGGATTTTAAATAGCTCAACTGGAATTCCATCACCTTCACTAGCTTTGTTTGTAGTGACGCTTCTAAGGCCCACTTGACTTCACATTCCAGGATGTCTGGCTCTAGGTGAGTTATCACACCATCGTGATGTTCTGTGTCATGAAGAATTTTCTGTACAGTTCTTCTGTGTATTCTTGCCACCTCTTATTAATATCTTCTGCTTCTGTTAGGCCCCTACAATTTCTGTCCTTTATTGAACCCATTTTTGCATGAAATGTTCCCTTGGTATCTCTAATTTTCTTGAACAGACCTCTAGTCTTTCCCATTCTGTTGTTTTCCTCTATTTCTTTGCATTGAATGCTGAGGAAGGCTTTCTTATCTCTCCCTGCTATTCTTTGGAATTCTGCATTCAAGTGGGTATATCTTTCCTTTTCTCCTATGCTTTTCACTTCCCTTCTTTTCAAAGCTATTTGTAAGGCCTCCTCAGACAGCCATCTTACTTTTTTGTATTTCTTTTTCTTGGGGATGGTCTTGATTCCTGTCTCCTGTACCATGAACCTATGGCCATAGTTCATCAGGCACTCTGTCTGTCAGATCTAGTCCCTTAAATCTATTTCTCACTTTCACTGTATGGTCATAAAGGATTTGATTTAGGTCATGCCTGAATGGTCTAGTGGTTTTCTCCACTTTCTTCAATTTCAGTCTGAATTTGGCAATAAAGTGTTCATGATCTGAGCCACAGTCAGTTCCCAGTCTTGTTTTTGCTGACTGTATAGAGCTTCTCCATCTTTGGCTGCAAAGAATATAATCAATCTGATTTCGGTATTGACCATCTGGTGATGTCCATGTAGAATCTTCTCTTGTGTTGTTGGAAGAGGTTGTTTGCTATAACCAGTGCATTCTCTTGGCAGAACTCTATTAGCCTTTGCCCTTCTTCATTCTGTACTCCAAGGCCAAATTTGCCTGTTACTCCATGTATTTCTTGACTTCCTACTTTTGCATTCCAGTCTGCTATAATGAAAAGGACATCTTTTTGGGTGTTAGTTCTAGAAGGTTCTGTAGGTCTTCATAGAACTGTTCAACTTCAGCTTCTTCAGCATTGCTGGTCAGGGCATAGACTTGGATTACTGTGATATCAAATGGTTTGCCTTGGAAATGAACAGAGATCATTCTGTTGTTTTTGAGATTGCATCCAAGTACTTCATTTCAGACTCTTTTGTTGAGTATGATGGCTACTCCATTTCTTCTTAGGGATTCCTGCTCCCAGTAGTAGATATAATGGTCATCTGAGTTAAATTCACCCATTCCAGTCCATCTTAGTTTGCTAATTCCTAGAATGTCGATGTTGACTCTTGCCATCTCCTGTTTGACCACTTCCAATTTGCCTTGATTCATGGACCTAACATTCCAGGTTCCTGTGCAATCTTGCCCTTACAGCATTGGACTTAACTTCCATCACCAGTCCCATCCACAACTGGGTGTTGTTTTTGCTTTGCCTCCATCCCTTCATTCTTTCCACTGATCTCTACTAGCATATTGGGCACCTACTGACCTGTGGAGTTCATCTTTCAGTGTCCTGTCTTTTTGCCTTTTCATACCATACCATAATAATGCTGAGGGGGAAAACAATTGCTCTTCTTTCAGTATGTCAAGAATATTCCTACCTCAAGGTCTTTGGACTTGCTGTTCCCTCTTTCAGAAACACTAGTTGTCATATATTCACATGGTCTGCCTCTTCTTAATACTTCCTTTCAGTCTCTGTTCTTAATAGTAACTTATCAGGGAGGTCTTCTTTGGCCACCCCATAGAAAACAGCAACCACCACCCTGACTGACTCTTCTCAGACTTTTCAGCACTTTCCACTGCTAAATATTATATACAGACTTGTTAAGTGTTCATTATCTATCTCATAGAAATTGATGTCTATGCCCCTTAGACAGGGCTTCTTGGCTATTTGATTCATTACTGTTTGTCTAGAGCCTAGAACAGTGCCTGGCATATGGTAAGTGTTCCATATGTTTCTCAGTGAATAAATGCCTGCCTTTTACCAACTTCACTCTTACTTCTCCTAACAGTGTCTCCTTGATTCTTTTTCCTTTTGTTGATGAGATAAACCAGTTTCAAGGCCTGCCATCTGCAAATAATATTCAGAATCTTCACACAGAGTTCCTTGAAGACTAAGCTAAAAAATAATAGAAAACATGGAAATTTTTAATGCATTTATTTTAGGATAAAGTTATCATTTTTACTAGGCTAGGCCTACACAGTCTAATTTATTTTGGGGGACAGAAATTTGTTAAACAAGGCAGGATAAAAAGAAAAAGAAAGCAAAAAAGTAGGATGGAAAGAGGGTTAATTAACTGCCATCTTACCTATATACCTCGTAGGTAATCTATAGGCATCAGATGTGTGTGAAAGCATGTAGCAAAGTACACAGTATTATGCATTCTAGTTGTTTTGTTAAAAATTCATATTTTCATTATTAATGAAATAAAGTTCTTCATTATTAATCAAGTTATTTTTGTTTACATATTTATTTTTGAAAGTCTTTTAAACACCACTTGGTGGCATTTTCTACCTGAATAAATGAATTATTGCATTCCAAACCTCACTGAATCTTCCTTTCTGTGAAAACAGAACAGGGTGGTCAGCAGAGTAATGTTCTCCAAAGATGTCCATGTCTTGAAAATGTTAAGTTACGGAGTGAAGGGAAAGTTGCACGTGGAATTAATATTGTTACTCAGCAGACCTTTAGAGAGAGTGTCTTCTCAATTACCCAGGTGTACTCAAAGTAATTGCAAGTGTTCTTAGTGAAAGCCGGCAAGGCGCCTTAGAGAACGCCGCGTGAAGACCCAGTGAACATTGCAGGCTTTCAAAATGGGGAGGATGCTAGGAGCCAACAAATGTGACCTGGCCAGATTCTCAAAGCTGGAGAAGGCAACAAAGTCGGTTCTCCCCAAGAGCCTCCAGCAGGAACACAACCCCGCTGACACCTTCATTTTAGCCCAGTGAGGCTTCTATTGAACTTCTTACTTCTAGAACAATGGTAAGATAAAACTGTGTTGCTTTAAACCACTGAGTCTGTGGTATTTTGTTCCAATAGCAATAGAAAATTAAAAACAAACAGCTTTGGCACATGAGTGAGCTCCAGCGTCTAAAAGACCTGAGTCTACATTCCATGCCCATTAACTTCTCCAAACCTTTGTTCCTCACCAGTAAAATGAAGATAGCAATAGTGTTTTCTCTGTAGGAATTTTGTGAACATGAAATAAGATCGTTTATGTAAAGACTCAAAAGGGGGCCCACAGCATAGTAACTTCTCAATAATTGTTAGCTGTTAACTAATCATTTTTCTGTGAACTTTAAGTGTGGGTTATTTGTGAAATCAAAGGGCTAGTAAGCTGTTATGTGTATTGGGATGAAAATAGATTCAGAGTCAGAAGAAATGAGCCAAAGTTCAGGCTCTCCTGGTAGTATGATCTTGGGCAAATCATTTAACTGTCATCATCTGGAAACTAAGATAATTATAGTTGCCTAGTCTGTACCAAATTAGATGCTCAATGTGAGAGCATTTTGGAAATCAAAGTCATGCTGCTGGAATTATTGCACATCTCATAAATCCTTCCTATTAGCTTCTTCTGTTGACGTTTATTTTTCTAAGTGTGGAATAATGAAGAAAGGCTCTTTAGTTGTAGCCAGAGGAATCTAGTTAGTTGAATTTGGGTTATGATAAATTTTATAGCTGGTAATGAGGTAGCAGAGAGATTGAACAACAGTATTACTGAACAGGATTTCTTTTTTAATGAAATGTGGATCATAACCATGTTCAAGAGAGGAATCAGAGCAATTTTTCTGAAATCATCATAAAGAACAATTAATTTCTTTCTCTATTTTAACTTTTTTTTTTTAAATCTCAAGCTCAGCTCACTTTCATCCCAGTTCTTTTGAATAGACTGCATTGTCAAAAGAGTAGACTGCATCTAGTGTGTGTGTATGTGTGAGTTAGTTGCTTAGTCATGTCCGACTCTTCGCAACCCCATAGACTGCAGCCCACCAGGCCCCTCCACCCATGGGATTCTCCAGGCAAGAACGCTGGAGTGGGCTGCTGTTTCCTTCTCCAAAAGGAACTATGACAAGAGAGAAAGTGAAGTCGCTCAGTTGTGTCCAGCTCTTTGCGACCCCATGAACTGTAGCCTCCCAGGCTCCTCCATCCATGGAATTTTCCAGGCAAGAATACTGGAGTAGGTTGCCATTGCCTTCTCCAAGACTGCATCTAGTAGAAATCCTAAAATCACACATAGGAATCCAGACAGCCTATTCCCTTATTCTTTTTCCTAAATTTCATATTCATATGAAAAGGCTTTGGCCAGCTTGGTTCGGTTTCTAATCTAACACCATCTTGGTTCTGAATCTCTCTCACCCTCTAGTAGCTTCACTTTCCTCTTTTTATCGCCTATTTTCTGAAATTTTCTTAGGTCTTTGGTAATACGGATGAATAAAGGCCCATAGTAATAGAACTAAAGTGACAAGATAGAAAATGCAACACAGGTGAAATGAGTTAACACAGTATCCTTCAAAGGATGCGATACAGATGTCTAGCTCTGTGGGGAAGTTATTGTAAAGAGTTTCTTGCTTTCCTAACTTTGGAGAACGCTGGGTTAAATTTCAACAGATTTCATGATTTCAGGTTTCTCGCGCCTTTCATATGTTAGTATGCATGGAGTTTTAGCGCACAGCTTTTCAGGTTTACCTGGCCAGGAGCTCTTTTCTGAATGTAGAACATTTGGGGGATTGTTTGCTAAATGTAGGTGAACTCCTGGTTAAATAGTTGCCCTCCAAATGTGTGTGCGTGTGTGTATATTATATTTTATACATATTCTTGTCCACTGAAGACCATGTAGGGCTACAGAGAGGGGGGAACAAACACCAGGAAGCACATTTACCAAAGGTACAAGATATACGTAAAGAAGATAGGAAGCTCCAAGATTATTGTTAGTTGTCTTTTAAGCTAGTAAAATATTATGCTTGTGTGTAAAGAAACTACTCCTTTTCTAACTCTCCTTGTCTTGATAGGGAAAGACCCACTCAGTCAATTTCCTCCTACTGTCCAACACTTTTCCTTTCTTCTCCTCAACCCTAAAAACATTATCTTTGCCCAGTTTTCCTCTTTATTTATTTTCCTCTCTACTACCCTCCTACCCAAGAAGAGAAATAGCAATATTTCTTCAAAGCTTCTGGGTGTTATTTTTTCTCACTGGAGAGATAGTCTATAGCAGAATACTTTATAGATATCTTACAACTGAAGCATTTAAAAATCCAGGAATTAATTACCATTCAAACGTCTCTGGCTTTGAGTCCTCACCCCCATTTTAAAACTTAACATCTTACTATGATCCCACCTTAATTATTCTTATCAGAAAATAATCATGTACTTGAATTTTACTATGATCCTACACCCCTGGAGTTGGAATTTTAGAAGAGACCTTCTTTACATACAAGAGCTCCAAGTTCTGTCTCTTTGAGCCTCACATACTAGTTAATAACTAGGTGTAGGGAAAAAGCAAATTATCCAAGATGGCAGTGGTCAGGCTCTCTCACCCCACAGCCTGTTGCTGTTGCCCATGTTTTGTAAATACCTGGTTATATAACAGGTGAGATCACTTATAGCACTGTGCATGCACCTCAGGATGTACCCGCTTGGCCTTGGGCCACTTTTGTTGTGTAAACATATCTAAGCTCCACCTGAGAAGCCGCTGAGGCTGGGTTATCTTGGGTTAACCACAAGGGAATACAGCTTGTCTGCTGCTGCTATAGCCGCCACACCTGCAGGTGGAGAATAAACACGTCTGTACTTCCTACAGCTCCTTCAGTTATCCTCCAGCTTCTCAGCTCACGCCTTGCCTACCCTGGGTTCAGCGAACAGTGAGACACAGCAAGACACCAGGCATTCCTCATCCATTGGATAAAGACTTATTAGATGTTGTTGCATACCAGAATGTGCATGGCACTAAGAATTCACATAGGTAGCTTACAGTTATTGGTGGTGGAAATGATGGTGGTCGTGATAATGTGGTTTCCTGCAAAAGATGTTCCTCCATTATAAAAAAAGCCAGTGAAGTGGAAGTCTCCACCATTCTAAATGGATGAGCATGGGACCATCTTACAGAGAGAGGGTGATTAGTATTTTTGGTGAGGGGCTTATTGGACCAAGCATTTGTTCTGGATCAATGGTTCTAAACTCAAACTACACAGCAGATATCTAAAATATTGATGCCTGGGCCCTATAACAAGTCAACTGAATTGAAATCTCTGAAACACATGAGTTCTTGGACATTGTTATTTTATAAAAGGTCCATTGATGAGTGTAATATCTATTCAGTGTTAAGAGCCACTGTTGTAAATGGGAGTAAGAAGGGAACTGTGTGGCTACAGTAAGAATATCTGTATCAATAGGAACTTAATTAAGAGGAAGGCCAGGGGAGGAATTATTAGCTCTATATAAATTAACTAAGTAGCTCAAAAGTTGGACGTGCCACTGAATTGTGGCCACGGGTCATGGCACATGCAAAATTACATAAGTCAGATTCCTGATCTCTTAAGAAACTCCATTCTCTTAGAGCATGGGGGAGGAAGATGGCTATAGAAGCGATCTCAAATTTCTCAGGAACTCCGCTCGTAGGATACATTTATCAGAGTTAAAGTTATAAACATTGCACATGGTCTCAATACCCAGAGGTAAACATTTACATAACAGATCTTATTAGCAGACAATTGTGAAACCAAATAATGATTTTTTTTCCCACAGAGTTGTACATGTAAGAACAAACATCAATTAAAAATAAGAGGCTTAATTCTCCCTGTTGAAAATGGGGGAAGAGACTTTGCTCTCCTCCCTTTTCACAGAGCATTCGCTTTCTTATCTCTGTGAAATATATATAAATCATTTTTAAGACTAGATAGGTCTTTTGTCAGCTGGCCTCTTGTCACTTTTCTGACCTAGGCATGTCTTTCTGAAGAAATTGGAGAATCATCACTTTGAAGTGCAAACATCAGGAGAGATAGTATCCCTAGCTTCCAGAATCTGTGGCAAGATAGGAGCCTAAATTCAGTGGACACTTTGCTCTAAGGTGCAAAATTACCTCCTGTTATAAAGATATGAGGTTTGCTTTTTCTCTAGATAGATCCAATTAGCTAATACATACGGTCTCCCCAGTTACCAGGTAAAGTTAGGATGAACTGTTTGTAACAAATGAGTCCTTTACTTATTTACTTGTTATTCATCTTGAAACATGTACATAATGGGTTAATCTGCTTGACTGTAAAGGAATGAGATTTCTTTCTCCTTTGAAGTCTTTTTTTAAAATTGAAGTATGGGCTTCCCTTGTGGCTCAGCTGGTAAAGAATCTGCCTGTAATGTGGGAGACCTGGGTTCGATCTCTGCATTAGGAAGCTCCCCCGGAGAAGGGAAAGTCTACCCACTCCAGTATTCTGGCCTAGAGAATTCCATGGACTGTATCGTCCATGGGGTCGCAAAGAATCAGATATGACTAAGCGATTTTCACACGTAGCTGATTTACAATATTGTGTTACTGCATGTGTATAGCATAGCAAATCATTTTTTTTTTTTGCAGATTATATTGTTTTGTGCGTGCATGCTAAGTCGTTTCAGTTGTGTCCTCCTCTGTGACCCTATGGACTGTAGCATGCCAGGCCCCTCTGTCCATGGGATTCTCCAAGCAAAAATACCATTTGCTGTGTCCTCCTCCAGGGGTCTTCTGATCCAGGGATCGAAACCCTATCTCTAATGTCTCCTGCTTTGCAGGTGGGTTCTTTACCACTAGCACCACCTGGGAAGCCCATGTTCTATATTAGGTTGTTACAAATACTGGGAATAATTCTCTCTGCTATACAGCAAATCCTTACTGCTTATCTGTCTTATGAATAGCATTTTGTATCTCTTAATCCCATACTCATATTTCATCATCACCCCCCACCTATCTTGTTTGGTAACCATAAATTGGTTTTCTGTGTCTATGAGTCTGTTTCTGTTTTGTGTATACATTCATGGTGTTTTTAAAATTTCACATATGAGTGATATTATACAGTATTTGTCTTTCTCTGTCTGACTTATTTCACTAAGTATAATATTCTCTAAGCTTATCCATGATGATGTAAATAGCAATATGTCATTCTTTTCTGTGGTTGAATAATATTACATTGTGGGGCTTCCCTGGTGGCTCAGATAGTAAAGAATCTGCCTACAACGCAAGAGACCCGGGTTTGATCCCTGAGTCAGGGAAAACCCCTGGAAAAGGGAATGACTACCCACTCCAGTATTCTTACCTGAAGAAATCCACAGACAGAGGAGCCTGGCGGGCTAAAGACTGTGGAATTGCAAAAAGTCAGACGTAACTAAGTGACTAACGCTAACTAGCTTGACTAGTATTCCCTTTTATATATATACCACATCTTCTTAAACAAATCATCTGTTTTCCAGCATTTGGGTTGCCTCCATATCTTGGCTATTGTAAATAGAGCTGTTATGAACACTGGAGTGCCTGTATCTTTTTGATTTAGTGTTCTTATTTTTTCTGGATGTATACCCGGGAGTGGAATTGCTGGATCTTATAATAGTTCTATATTCAATTTGTTTTTGTTTTTGTTTTTAAAGGAAACTCCATGCTGCACCATTATGTATATTCCCATCAACTTTCCATAGTGGCTACACCACTATTGAAGTTTCTTTCTTTTTTTTTAAAAAATTATTGACCACTCTGCCTTTGATCAGAGCATTTAATCCATTAACATTTAAAATAATTGTTGATTGGTTTCTACTTTTTGCCATTTTACTTTTGTTTTCTAGTTTTGTAGATCTTTGTTTTTGTTTTTATGCTGTAGTTTGATTTTCTTCTGTAGTATGCTTGAGTTCCTTTCATTTGGGGTCTTTATGAATCTATTGTAGGTTTTTTATTTGTGGTTACCCTGGTATTCATGTATGTTGAGTCATAACTACTTCAACTTGCTTTAAACCAATAATCATTTAAGTTCAAACACATTCTAGAAGATCTATATGGGGCTTCCCTGGTGGTTCAGATGGTTAAGAATTTGCCTGCAATGCAGGAGATCTGGGTTTGATCCCTGAGTTGGGAAGATCCCCTGGAGAAGGAAATAGCAATCCACTCCAGTTTTCTTGCCTAGGAAATCCCATGGTTAGAGTAGCCTGGCAAGCTACAGTCCATGGAGTTGCAGAGAGGCAGACATGACTGAGCGACTGACATAGTTTTTACTGCCCACCCCCCTCCCCATTTTGTGTTCTTTGATGTCCAATTTTTCATCTTCGTTGCCTATCCTTTCAATATGTACTATAGTTATAGTTGCTTTAACAATTTTGGTTTTTGATCTACATACTGGCTTGCTCAAGTGATCTTTAATCCTTCCTATATATTTACCTTTCATATTGGGATTTTTCCCTTTTCTGTAAATTCTTGCTTCTTTTCAATTCAGAAAAAAAAAAAAAACAACCTTCAACATTTCTTTTAGGATATATTTTAATGTTTTTAATTCTTTTAGTTTTTGCTTATCTTGAGAAATTCTTTCTCCTTCTATTCCAAATGATGGTCTTGCTAGGTAGACTATCCCAGGTTCCTGGCTTTTCCCCTTCAGAACTTTAAAAGTCAGAAGGGAGTTGCATGATATATTAAAACTTTCTGCAGAGAAATCAGCTAACAGCCTTATGCAGTGTTTCCTTGTAACTAGCTCTTTGTTTTCTCTCCTGTCTTTATCTTTAAATTTCGCCATTTTTAACTATGATATGTCTTGGTTTGGCTCTGAGCTCATTTTGTCTGGGCACCCCTGTGCCTTCTGAGGTGGTTCAGATAGTGAGGAATCTGATTACAATGCAAAAGGCTGTGGGTTCCACCCCTGGGTCAGAAAGATCCTCTGGAAGAGGGCATGGCAACCCATTCCAGTATTGTTGCCTAGAGTACCCCACGGACAGAGGAGCCTGGAGGGCTACAGTCCATAGGGTTGCATTTGTTTGCTTATTAGGTTTGGGAAGTTCTCACCCATAATATCTGTTTTAAATCATTTTTTTTAATGATTTGTTTTTTGGTTTGTGCTGGATCTTCACTGCTGTGCACAGGCTTTCTCTAGTTCCATAGAGCAGGGCTACTGGGCGACTATGTGCTGTGGTGCATGGATTCTAGGCATTTGGGCTTCAGTAGTTACGGCTCACAGGCTCTAGATTGCAGACCCAGTAGTTCTGATGCACTGGCTTAGTTGCTCTGCAGCATGTGGAATCTTCCAAGACTAGGGATTGAACCCATGTCCTCTGCATTGGCAGGTGGATTCTTATCCACTTTACCACCAGGGGCATCCCATAATTTCTTTAAACAAAATAAAAATTGTTGTGATTTTCTTTTCTCTCTCTATCTGTTCTCATTCTAGAAACCCTACTATATATAAGTTGTCATGTTTTATTCCCATAGGTCTCATATGTTGCTTTCTTTTTTTTTTTAATTTGTTTTTCTGAGTGCTATTCTAGTTTGGTGATCTCCATTACTCTATATTTCATATCACTTGTACACTCTTCTGCGTCATTTAGGCAGCTATTCATTGCTTCCAGATTGCTTTTTTATCTCAGAAATTGAATTATTTTTGATTGGGTCATCTTTAATACTTTCTAGTTTCTTGTTAACATTGATCTGCATTTATATTGATAATCTTAATTCAGTTAGCATTTTTATAATCTCCATTTTGAACTCATTGTCTAGCATAGACTGATCCATTTTGTCTTTCAGGGGGCCTTCCCCAGCTGTCTTAATTGAGAATAGTTTGACTTTTCACTTAACTTTCTCTGTTCTAAAAAAAAAAAAAACAAAAAAAACCAAAAAAAAACCCTTGCTCTGTTCTGTGAATATCAGAGAAGCCCTAATCTATTGTGGTGTTGACAGAGTGTTTTCATGTGGCAGTGTCCCTATGTAGACTGTGCCTTTGGTGTGAGGGTTGTTTTTTGTTTTTGTTTTTTTTGAGGGCTTATTTTGATGTGGACACAAGCCACATCTTTCCTCAGGGTAAGCTGAATGCCATCACCTAGTTCGGGTGGCTGTGTTAGGGGATCTAAAGGCTGTGCAGAGTGAGAGGCAGGACTTCCTCTCTGCTCAGGGGCTGTCTCCCCCTATCAGAGGCAGGGTCTGCTCTCCAGCTGCTGGTGCAGAAGCCCCGGGGGTTGAGCTTGAGCAGGCTCTGTTCCCCTTGAGTGCGTGCTTTGCCCCAAAGGACGGGAGCACTGAAGTGAGGCTCACGTGCTCACGCTGGTCTGATGTGCTGCCTGTGTAGGGATTCATGGCTCAGCTCAGACATGGCGCAGAGTTGTGTCTCTTCCCCTGTGTGGTCCTCCCAGATCCAGTGCACAGCCGTGATATGGAGTGAGACCCGTGTGTTATCCAGGCTGGGGCTTTGTGGCCACAGGAATTCAAGCAGCTCCGCTGCCATCATCAGTCTGGGCTTCCCCTGTGGTGCAGGTGTGAGCTCGTGCTAACACTGGCAGCCGCTGTTTCACCTGGACCACATCCCAGACCCCCCAACCTGCCTGTGTCCCTAGACGGAGTTTTCTCCCCCAGACCCGGCTCTCCTAGATCTCAGGCCAGGTTCCGGTGTGCAGTGAGCAGGCCCAGGGTATTTGCTGCACTCAGGCTGGGGAGCACAGGGAGGAAGCTGCTGGCAGTGCAGAGCTCTCTCTGTCCTGTGGAGGGCAGACCAGCCCGGTGCACTATTCACAAGTGGGGACCAGGCTCTCCAGCCCTTCTCCCTGTCCCAGCAGGTCTCCCAGCAGTCAGAGGGACTGGTCTTCTCCATGGAGGCCTCCAGGACCGGGACACCCAGCTCAACCTACTTGCTCCCCAGGGTGAAGGTGACCCGTATGGACCTTTCCTTCCTTTCAAAGCCCTCCCAATCCCATGACTTTTCTCCACCCTGTCCAGTTATGCGGAACTCTTTCTTGAAGCTTTGGTTGTATAGGAGTTCTTCTGCCCGGTTTTCCTTGAGAATTGTTTCATATGTAGGTGTGCTTTGGATGTGTTTGTGTTGGGGAGGTGAGCCCCACATCCTCCCCTTCTGCCAGCTTGATCCCTCCTGTCTTTGCTATCTCTTAGAATGCCTGGGATGTGGATCATATTACGGTTTAATGCTTATTCAAATAAGTTTTCTACTACCATTGTAGAGAATTTTTCTGGGTTGAGAAATCATTTTGTTTTAATAAAATTTTCTCCAACACACAAGACTTTAGCCTACTAGAGTGTAAAATTTATCCTCAATTTGTTTTTTTTTTATCTCGGACTATCATCAGATACAAATAATTGAGATCTTATAGTCAAATTTCAAATTCTTCCAAGTTTTCACAGACCAGACTGAAAATTTTAAAAATTTGAGTTGTAATCTTGTTTTTCAACCTAATAAAAACTGTAAGAATTTCTAAGAATTCTCAAATATTTGCTGTTTTCTAGGAAAAAAAGTATCCATTTTGGCAACTTAGATAGCTCATACTGCTCTGAGCCCTGCCAACCAACTGGTCAAAAAAAATTAGGAATTTAGAAAAAAATCTTGGAATCCTTTCCTGCTTGGTGCCCACTTTTACTCAAGGCATTTCAAGGCAAAGATGGTCTCTGTTAGCCTTGAAAAGCAATCGTTTCAGGGAAAACATCTTCTTTCTTCCCCTAAGTGCCTTAAAGTAATCCTTCATCTCTAGCCCCATTTCATTTAGACCATTTTGTAACAGTGAAAGTGTCATTCAACAATTGCAAAGTACTTGTCTCAGAAAAAAAGTTTGTTTTAGAAGGAATCCATTGTTAGTCCATTGTGGTGAGGGTTCAGATGAATCACCGGTCCCGGTATGTCCTATGGCAGCAGAGCAACCGCACCAGAAATGAACAGTCCTCTTCCCAAGAGGAACGAACACAGCCATCACCAGAGTACCATTTCCACATGTAACACTTGGGTTCCTGGGTGGATCGGAAGGATGGTTCTTTAGAAAGAGAAGCAGGAAGACACAGGACTAGGGCAAATGAAAATCTCACAGATGATCACAAGTACAAGCAAACTAGTCGCAGAGACATTTTTCAGGGCCTGGAACCTGGTAGTTGTAGAATAGCAGTGAGGAGGGAGGTCAGGATGATGTTAGATGGTTATCAGGCAGTAACTAAGATGAGCTGAAACCAACTGGCTTAGCACAGTTCCTGGGATGTAGAAAGCACTTCAGTTCAGTTCAGTTCAGTCACTCAGTCATGTCCAACTCTTTGTGACCCCGTGAATCGCAGCATGCCATTTCTCCCTGTCCATCACCAACTCCCGGAGTTTACTCAAACTCATGTCCATCAAGTTGGTGATGCCATCCAGCCATCCCATCCTCTGTCGTCCCCTTCTCCTCCTGCCCCCAATCCCTCCCAGCATCAGGGTCTTTTCCAATGAGTCACCTCTTTGCATGAGGTGGTCAAAGTATTGGAGTTTCAGCTTCAGCGTCAGTCCTTCCAATGAACACCCAGGACTGATCTCCTTTAGGATGGAATGGTTGGATCTCCTTGCAGTCCAAGGGACTCTCAAGAGTCTTCTCCAACACCATATTTCAAAAGCATCAATTTTTTGGTGCTCAGCTTTCCTCACAGTCCAACTCTCACATCCATACATGACCACTGGAAAAACCATAGCCTTGACCAGACGGACATTTGTTGGCAAAGTAATGTCTCTGCTTTTTAATATGCTGTCTAGGTTGGTCATAACTTTCCTTCCAAGGAGTAAGCGTCTTTTAATTTCATGGCTGCAGTCACCATCTGCAGTGATTTTGGAGCCCAAAAATATAAAGTCTGACACTGTTTTCACTGTCTCCCCATCTATTTGCCATGAAGTGATGGGACCAGATGCCATGATCTTAGTTTTCTGAATGTTGAGCTTTAAGCCAACTTTTGACTCTCCTTCTTTCACTTTCATCAGAGGCTTTTAGTTCCTCTTCACTTTCTGCCATAAGGGGGTGTCATCTGCATGAGGAGGTTATTGATATTCTCCCGGCAATCTTATCCGTTGTGCTTCTTCCAGCCCAGCATTTCTCATGATGTACTCTGCATATAAGTTAAATAAGCAGGGTGACAAATATACAGCCTTGACGTATTCCTTTCCTATCTGGAACCAGTCTGTTGGTCCATGTTCCAGTTTTCAACTGTTGCTTCCTGACCTGCATACAGGTTTTTTCAAGAGGCAGGTCAGGTGGTCTGGTATTCCCATCTCTTGAAGAATTTTCCACAGTTTATTGTGATCCACACAGTCGAAGGCTTTGGCGTAGTCAATAAAGTAGAAATAGCACTTAGTGAATATCAATTGAGGGATTAAATCAATGATGATGTCTTCTTTCCAGTTCTTTTTTTTTTTTAAGTACAACTTGTATGGTATGCCACAATCTGATTTAAAAATCATAAGGACAAAGTGAAAACAAAGTATTTGTCTTAACTCGGTCTGCAGAATAATTTGCTCTTCAGATAGATTTGAAACTTTCACTGAGTGTAAAGCTCACTTCCCCTATGCTCTTACTATAAGTGAAATAATTTTCTCATATAGCTAAGATGTTCTGTGGAAATCTGACCCATTGATTATTTAAATGAGCACAACTACCTTGTCCCTCACCTAAAACCCATGGACATATCCAAATTTACTTCCATTCCAGCAACATTCAAAGGCAGTCAAAAGAATTACCCATTTTCTTTTATAAACTAATGGGTTTTTTGTCTCAAGAGATAAATAAAAAGCGTAACATTAAATGTTTAATGGAAAAGATATGCATTAGAAATGCTGCTTGAGCTGTATTTAAAGTGAAAGCATAAAAACTACACCTTTGATGCAGATAATCAATCATTAGAAACAAGTTCTAAATTAAGGATATAGATCTTGTCACCTTTTTCTAGATCTTATTCTGACTGAGTCTGAAGAAATTCTCCTACCATAGGATTTAAAAGATGACAGAACCACACACAGGAAAAACTGATAGCAACACCAGTTGGTTCTCTAGCAAAATCATATCTCCTTGATTAATATGAAATACCCAGTTGATAATGGCTGAAAAATAAATGTATGGGTGTTGTGATCTCTCATGAGATTAACTCAGTAATATCCTCTCTGAGTAAATCTTTACCTCTTCTGATATCTGTAGCTTTACATGGTAATAAAGTCTAAGTATAAAAATGAACTGAAAGAAAGATTAGCTTTGAAAAACAGCAACTCCAGGGCAGCAGACAGGCTATCAGCAGCCGCCAGGGTCAGTGCCCTGCGGTTCTCAGAAGAGTGCCAGCGCCGTGACCAGGAGAAGGCTGTTCCCTGACTCCTAATGGCCTCTCAGCCCCTCACATAGAACCCTGGGTGGCTGCCTAGGCTTGCAGCCCGAGTGGAGAGAGAGATCTTAGCATAACAGCATCTGAAGAGCTTGATCCAGAAGCTTGCCTTCCTACAGTGACTCGCTGGTTAAGTTCTGAGAAATCATAATTCAAAAGGAGAATTTATTGATTGATTAAATTCAAAGGGACAACTGAGCTCAACATGTGCTTACTAAAGGCTTTTAACTTGTGTCAGGATGAAAAGCTTTTGTATTTGACAGGTGGGAAAGGATATTTATTTTTTAGTATTTCAAACTCCCTGGTAGTATGCATATGCAAATGTTCTGGCAATCTTTTAATAGTTAAGATTCATTGAAAACCTACACCTCAAAAATTTGTTGTTGTTTAGTTGCTAAGTCATGTCTTTTTTGTGACCCCCATGGACTCTAGCCCACCAGGTTCCTCTGTCCATGGAATTTCCCAGGCAAGAATACTAGACTGGGTTGCCATATCCTTCTCCAGGGGATCTTCCCAACCCAAAGGTTGATCCCACATTTCCTGCATTGGCAGGCATATTCTTTATCACTGAGCCACCAGGGAAGCCCACCTCAAAAATACTATGTATAATTTACCTGTCAAAAATAAATTTTCCCCAAATCTAGTCTTCACTTTTCTGGATGAGAGAATAGAAACACCAGGGGTGTTTCCTCCTGGAGTGGGGGATGGGATAGGGAGCATCATGGCAAAAGCAAAAATGTAGGTATCAAAATTTCTGCTTCATTATTTTCATAATAAATTCTTTATTAAAATATTCAAAATCATACTAATAAAACTACCACAGTCTACCAGTTCATCCAATAGACAATTATTTTATTACAGTGTTTAATTTTTGTGGTCATAAGCAATGATAGCATTACATTCTGTTCGTAGCTATTCTAACATTGTTATTTCAGAATCTTTCTACTACCACTGATGCAAGACCAAGTCCTCTATCCCTCATCCTTCAGTTTCCTATTACCTTAAGCAACCCAACAGAGGTGATATTATTTCAGGACATATCTGAAAATAACTTCTTTAAAAAAAATTTTTTTTTTATATAACCAACCACCTGCATGGCAGGAAAATCACAGGAAACAAATAACCCTCCCTGCATGAGTCACTGTCACCAGCAATCTCACAAGGTAATGAAACCAGTTCCACACTTTGCTGGTAGCCTGTAACTGGGGGGTGAAAACCAAAGGGTTTTGATCATTCTGAAAGCAGGGGCTAGAAGAATTCCTGGATTTAAACAAAGAAGAAAGGCAGAGTCCCCTGAGTTCATTGTTCTCAGCTATTTAATTGTCCTCCTGATTCAATGTTCATCCGAGTGCATAAAACACTACTGGATTTCTAGAGACCAAACCGAGCTCAAATGAAGAAAATTGTGACCGAGGAGAAAAAGTCTATGATTGGAGCTGCAGGAAGCTGCCACCCAGAAATTTGAATTTTGAGCTCTGACAAACAACTTCTACCAAAGGCACTAAAGAAGTCTCCTGATAATTCTTTCATTGAGTTGATCAGAAAGAGTTCTGTTCAACTGCTGGGATCCTTGAAAATTTCAAACCCCTGACTACACAGATGGTAATCAGGCTGCCACACTTTGAAATACAGGATAGAATACTTAATTCTGGTGAAATTATGAATGAGAGAAGAAATCTCTTCCCCTGATGGACGGGGTGGACCGAGATACATCCAGACATAAACCAGTAACCTTATCGGTGCTTATATTCAGTTTTCCCAAAGCCAGATCCAGTAAAGTGAATTTTCTCTCTTGAAGTCTCCCTTCAAGTCTAAGCATTTCAGACAAGATTCAATAAAAAATTTTAATCTAATTTTTGTGTCAGCAAAGCCCATATAAATCAGCACAAGCCCTGAAAAATTGAAGAGGCACTGTTTTTTATTGAATCCATAAATCTAAGAACTTAGCATTTAACAGTTTTAAGTGTTTCTTTTAAAAAAATAATTAGTGTGATAACAGACAGGGAAATTGAACCCAAGGGTCTAAGAGCCTTATTTAGATCCCAGAAGCAAGAAGTATTTGGGAAAAGAATGTTGCCTAAGTAAACGTGACTAAATTATCTGAATCCATACCTAACAATTGAATGTACTATATCTTGTTACAAAGGGTTTTACTTTGGATTTTGGTTCCCTTATATGTGTTCTAAAACCCCACTGAGTGTCATGGCACAAAAGTGCTTTGAAATCCATTTATTTTTCAAGTGAAACACTTAGACTTGGAAATTTGACAGGGAAGTTGGCACAAAGGGAGAACTTTGAGGTGGCTGCATTCAGAATTCTCTCTTCACTAACAAGTTTTTTGATCAATTTATATTTATATAGTTGCGATCTCACTTCCAATATCAAACCAAGAAGGACATATATCAATACAAATTATGTTTATTCCTACTCTATAAACCCAGCAGAAAAACCTCTTGTTGGTTTTCCTAGAAAGCTACCTGAAGTGTGATGTGGAAGAAAGCACATTGTGTTTTTAGTGAAGATTCAGATTATAAAGTTTACTCTCAACATGTATGTCCTTACAACTCCAGTTGTGGTCTACAGTGGATCACATTGAAACCACATGAAAAATCTCAGGTTCCACCTGCTGCTGCTGCTAACTCGCTTCAGTCGTGTCCAACTCTGTGCGATCCCATAGACGGCAGCCCACCAGGCTCCCCCGTCCCTGGGATTCTCCAGGCAAGAACACTGGAGTGGGTTGCCATTTCCTTCTCCAGTGCATGAAAGTGAAAAGTGAAAGTGAAGTCACTCAGTCATGTCTGACTTTTTGCGAGCCCGTGGACTGCAGCCCACCAGGCTCCTCCATCAATGGGATTTTCCAGGCAAGAGTACTGGAGTGGGGTGCCATTGCCTTCTCCTAGGTTCCACCTAGGTCTACTGAATCAGAATCTGCATTTTAACAAGCTCCCCAGGTATTCATCAGGGCTTCCCTTGTAGCTCAGCTGATGAAGAATCCACCTCCAAAGTTGGAGACCTGGGTTCGATCCCTGGGTTGGGAAGATCCCCTGGAGAAGGGAAGGGCTACCCACTCCAGTATTCAGGCCTGCAAAGAGTCAGACATGACTGAATGACTTTCACTTCACTGCTTCCATATTCATTAAAATGTGGGAAACATTGTTCTATGTAATTTCAACACACTAATCTTTTCTGTGTTTCATTTCCCCTATTGGTAAAATGAAAAAGACTAAGTAACTACTAAGGTCCTTTGCACAACTTATGATTTACAGCACATGCAAGCTGGAACCCCCCCTTTCTTAGATATCATTGAGTTTCCTGTAGTGCTTCCAAGCAAACACCATCTACATATGTAGACTGATATTTAATGAGCCTTTGCTGCCTCTAGGTTTACTTCTTTATTGAAGCTTTAAATCAAGTCAAATATTTAGCTTTATCTTAGCCTCAAATAGAACACATTAAAGAGTAATGGGAAAATAGAAAAAGGGGTCTAACATATATTGAATCTTAATAAATACTTTAAGCTTACATCCACTTATAATCCTGTGAAGTAGGATTCTATAAAATGTTGCAGATGAGAAGACAATCTCAGAAACCTTACTTGTTCTATGTCACAAAATCGAATTGACACAACCAGGATTTAAGCTGAAGTGCATCTCATTTGAAATCCCCTGAAAAGCATAGTTGCATAGTAATGTGCAGACAAATGCAGTGGTATCAACTGCTTTTATTATTCTTGGTTTTCCTGTGTAAGCAAGTCACATTGAATTTATCTAAATGCTAAATAACAAAAGCGACACCAAAATTACATACCTGCTTTACCTTCCTCTAAACCACACTCTCTAATGATACATTGGTAAGTCTAGATGTTGCAAATGTTGTTTTTAAGTTGGAGCATTTTTTTTTAAGATTTATTAATATTTGGCTGCACTGGGTCTTTGTTTCAGTGAGTGGGCTTCTCATTGTGGCGGCTTCTCTTGTTGAGGAGCACAGGCTCTAGAATGTGGGTCTTCAGTAGTTGTGGAGCATGTACTTAGTTGCCCTGTGCATGTGGAATCTTCCTGGACCAGGGATTGAACCTGTGTTCCCTGCAATGGCAGGCAGATTGTTAACCAATAGACCACCAGGGAAGCCCTGAAAATGTTTTTAATATGCAATTTGATCACCCTATTTTTATTGATACTTGGTGTATTTAATCAACTAACATTTATTGTGATTACTGAATTATTTAGACTCATTTATGTTATATTCTTTTCTGTTTTCTTTTTTTCATATTTCTTCCTTTGTCCCTTTCTCTTCCAGCCTATTGTTTGATAACATTTATTCTCACTCCCTCTTTTTATCTCTGCTAATTTAGAATTATACTTGTATTTCTATTCTTTTAGTGTCAATATTAAAATTTTTAACAATCCTATTTAATTTCATATTTTTCTAACAAAGTCTATTTTACCCTCCAAACACTAGCCCTCTGTTTCTCTTGGATCTTGTACTTATCATTAGTTTGAAGATAATTGGTGGTTACTGGCTTCCCTGGTGGCTCAGTTGGTAAAGAAGACACCTGTGATGTGGGAGACACGGGTTCGATCCCTGGGCTGGAAAGATCCCCTGGAGGAGGGCATGGTAGCTCACTCCAGGATTCTTGCCTGGAGAATCCCCATGAACAGTGGAGCCTGGTGGGCTACCATCCATGGGGTCACAAAGAGTTGGACATGACTGAGTGACTAAGCACACACACAATGTCAGTAGTTAATTTATATCCCTATTTTGATGATATCTTCCCTAATTTACTAGTTTACTGGTTGATTAGATCTTCACTCAGCTATTATACATGGGGGATAAATTCACTTAATCTAGTACCTCAAAATGGTATTTTGCCTTTACTTTGAGCAATAGTTTAACTTGTTACAGAGCTATATTTTGAAAATTATTTTCCCTCTCTGTCAACTCATGGCATCTATTGTTACTTCTGTGAAGTCTGCTCTCAGCTTAATTTTCACCACTTTGTAGGTAATGTCCTTTTCTTCCATTAGCATTTAAGAACTCCTTGTCTTATTGTCTACATTTTTGTTACTCTGGATATGAATTTATTTTTATTTTTGAATTTCAGCTTGTAGTCCTTTTCTGATGATACATTTTTCAGTTCAGAAAAACACTAAATCCTTCATTATCTCTTAAAATATTACCTTTCTGCTACTCTTTTTTTCTAATTCTGCAACTCCTATTACATGGAGTTGGGCTTCTCATTCTACTCTCTGTCTGTTACCTTTCCTTTTATACTTTATCTACCTCTCCTGAATTCTAAGTCAAGTTCTCAGATCTTTCTACTAGTTCACTCATTCTTCCTTGGTTGTGTTCAATCTACTGAGTTTCTTTCAGTGACTACATTTTTACTTCCTAAATCTCTGTATTTTAAAAAACATCTTCTCCTACCCATGACTCATACTCATCTATTTTTGTTTATAATATCTGGTTTCTCTATGTATGTATTTTTACTTTGTGTCTTTGAGGATTTTGACCACCTACCATATAATGCCATGTTCAAAAGATTATAATCTTAGTAATCTTATCATTTGGACTTTCTAGGTGGCTCAGTGGTAAAGAATCCACCTGCCAATGCAGGAAACATGGATTCCACCCTGGGCTTGGGAGGATCCCCTGGAGAAGGAAATGGCAACCACTCCAGTATTCTTGCCTGGAAAATTCCGTGAACAGAGGAGCCAGGCATTCTGGCAGTCTACGGGGTTGCAAAAGAGTCAAACACAACTTAGCAAATAAACAATTTCATCACTTAGTAAATCTGTTGACTATTTTGAGTTTTCCTTCATGAAATTTTAGTTGCAAGATCAAATTAACAATTGCATTTTGTCATTTTTCCTTTCTATTCCTCTTTGCACTCACTATTCCATGTCTAGTCTTTTTACACTTGACAGTTTTAGGGTTACTCAGGTCCCCAGTCAAAAAACAAGATTTGTACTGACAGCTCAGAATTACCATTCTGGGAGTTAAAACTGATCTAGTATCAAAGGCAGTATATGACTTGAGCCCTATCGAGCTGCCTCTGCTTCCTCTTGCTGTGCTACCAAGCAGAACATTACAGGCTATAGCCCCTGAGAATGATGTTGACTTTTTTTATTTCTTCAGCTCCTGACCAGAAGTATGGAAAACTGAGGTTCCATTTCCCCATAGAGGTGGAGCTCTCAGCTGCCTCTTTGTGTTTTCATCTTATAATGTAGTAGATCTCCAGCTTCAGTCTCCCTAATTGCAATTTCTGTCTTTTAAAATTTTTGTCAATAAGATGTTTATCTTCTTTTCCAGTATAACAATGATTCTATATGTATTATTTATAGATGTTATTGCCATACATTTGTAGTTGGGAAGAGACAGTTTTATATATAAGCTGACAGTGCCATTTTGATCAGAGTACTACCTCTCTAGTAATATGAATTTTTATCCTGAGGAATAAATGGCACCACAGTTAGAATCCACTGAGATTCCTTTTTTATGTGATCAATCATATTTAAACAAAAGAATTGTTTTTTCAGAAATCTTGCAAAACAAAGACATAGAGCATTAATAGTCATTGCTAACAAAAATGCCCCCCTAAGAAATAATTTATGATTAATATGAGACAAACTGTACTGATTTTAAGTCAAATGATGAGGAGAACAAACTTGATTTTCTTCTCCAACTAGCCTGTTCACCTATCACCTCATGTCCACCACTTCCCCCAGTTCACATGTCTCATGCAATCATTTCCTCTTTGTCTCTTCCCTTTTGGACAACAAAAGGATTAAAATTGATCATTTGAAATTCTCAACTGCTTGATAGGTATATTTTAAGAGTGCATTCCAAACATAATATTAACTTTTGAATAGTGAATGATTTGTAGCTAATAGGAAATAAAAGATTTTGTTTTGTTCCTTATAAACCAGCACTTGTCAACTATCTCTACAAGGATTAAATTATGTGCCACTGTAGCTTCAGTACCCCCTGAAAGGAGTTCAGAGTGGAGATCAGGAATGAGGCCCCTCTCTGCTCTGGGAAAAACTGGCAGAGCAGGTCTTCAGATACTTCCAGAAGAAGATTTTAGGAGCCCAATTCTTGCATCTCCTCATAAATAAAATCTTTTCTAGTGATGTCTGCTTCTTGTGAATCACAGTCACCAGACTGGCAGCAACCTTCTGCATAAATGTACCCTTAATTTCATGTAGTACTCACCCTTCACCAAAATCACATATATAACTCTCCTACCTCTTTGGACTGTGAAGAAAGCTGAGCGCTGAAAAATTGATGCTTTTGAACTGTGGTGTCAGAGAAGACTCTTGAGAGTCCCTTGGACTGCAAGGAGATCCAATCAGTCCATCCTAAAGAAGATCGTTCCTGGGTGTTCATTGAAAGGACTGATGCTGAAGCTGAAACTCCAATACTTTGACCACCTCATGCAAAGAGGTGACTCATTGGAAAAGACCCTGATGCTGGGAGGGATCAGGGGCAGGAGAAGAAGGGGACGACAGAGGATGAGATGACTGGATGGCATCACCGACTCAATGGACATGAGTTTGGGTAAATTCCGGGAGCTGGTGATGGACAGGGAGGCCTGGCGTGCAGCGATTCATGGGGTCACAAAAGTCAGACATGACTGAGCAACTGAACTGACTGACCTCTTTGCAGCAGTTTCTCACAACTTTCTGAAATGCTGTCTCCCAGGCTATAGTCTTCATTTTGCCCCAAATAAACCTAACTCACAACTTTCACATTGTGTTTTTTTTCTTTCAGTTAGACTGTTTCCTGTTAAGGAGTTTATTAGTAAGCAAGCTGTTTGTTTGTTCTGAGCAGAGAGGCCTTAATTTCACATTAAACCATTTTATTGCACAAACCATGAAAACACAACAGAGTAGAGAGATGACCGACCAACATTGACTCTAATCTATGAGCCCCACGTCAGGAGTTAGAAAATTATGCCTTCAGGCAAAACCCAGCCCAATACCTGATTCTCTAGATAAAATTAAATTGGACCACTTACATAGAGTCTATGACTGTTTTCACAGGAGCAGAATTGAGAATTTTCTACAGAGTTGAGAATTTTCTATAAACACTTATATAGCCTGCAAAGCTGAAAATAATTACTAAATAGAAAAAACTTGGCTGACCTCTTCCCTAAATGGTGTCCCTCCTTTTTAAAATTATAATTAATTAATTAATTAAGTATTTGGCTGTGCCAGTCTTGGTTGCTGTGCAGGCTTTTCTCAAGTTGCGGTGCATGGGCTTCTCAGAGCAGTGGCTTCTCTTGTTGCAGAGTGTGGCCAATGGGTTGTGCAGGCTTCAGTAGCTGCAGCAGATGGGCTCAGTGGTTGCACTCTCTGGGATCTAGGGCACAGGTTCGATAGCTGCGGTGCATGGGCTTAGCTGCTCCGCGGTATATGCAATCTTCCCAGATTAGGGATTCAACTTGTGTCTTCTGCATTGGCAGGCCAACTCTTTACCACTAAGCCACCAGAGAATCCCTCTGCCTACTTTTTCTTTTTTTTGAAGAAAAATTAATAACTGGCCTGGCCACCAAAGGAGATCTGAGAGTCTTCCATAAAAGAAGAACTTACGTCCATGTTGTTATACCAGCCTCTGAAACAGATGAGTTTCCCCTGCCCTAATTCTGGTCTCCCAATTTTCCCTCTCTATCCACCCACTTCCCTGAAAACCTTTTTTCTTCTTCCAACCTAGCCCCTCTTTCCTTCTCTATCAATATCTTAGTGCCCAGTTGCATACATTATATCATCCTTTCATTTTACTCAATCTTTAATCATGTTGTGTCATAACCTCTTTCATCTGCCATATCCCTTTGCTCCATGTGTAACCAGCAAGTCTCCCTCTGATACGTCTTGTACATTCTGTACTTTTCTAGTTGCACAGCCTCTTAGATTCACTCACTCAGCCAGTCTTTCAAACAAAACAACATATTCTTGCAACACCTACTGTGTGTACCATGGATTCTGCTAAGCATAAGGAGCACATGGTCCGGAAAGAGAGACAAATAGATAAATAAGTACACGCAACAAACTGTTACAATTGAGTTTCATTCAGGACCAAAAAGAAAAAAGTATGAAATCAATTCTCCCCTGAATGAAATGAAGAGATTTGTGAGGCATGAAATCTGTGAGGAGGCTTCTTTTTGTCAATAAGAGATTTACTGGATATGTCCTAAAATTTCTGAGAAAACGAAGATTTTTATGAATTAGGTATAGTAAAATTCATTTAAAAATTAAAAGTTATTTTAAGATAAGAATGTATTCACAAGTATACTTTTCTCAAATGCTTTAAAGCAGTTATAAAAGACAAGAGAGGCAACATGAAATTAATTAAATATAAATAGAACATGATTGATCTCCTGCCCTTAGGAATTCATTAGCTCTCACTGATTGAATTTTAAGAAATCAGAATGCATAGAGTTACCTTCAGTGGAGTTGGTGCTGCAGTAAAGGCTCCAAGAGCAACGGACTCTTCACATTTAAAAATCCTTAAAAGAAACAATGGGTTAAAGAGGGAGCCAAATAGTTGGATAGGAAATTATATCATTTTTTGATGATAAAAAAGAGAAGAGGATGTAAGGAAGAGGAGGGAGGGGCAGAGGGAGAGATATCCTCCCAACTGATTTGGTAAATCTGCTGAAAGATGAGAATTTCTAAACATCAGTTCTCAATTTGACAGGAGAGACTGACATTGATTTGGAAACTGATCAAGATACCCAGATTTGACCCTTCCCAGGCTGTTCTATCCAGTGAAAGTGAAGTTACTCAGTCGTGTCCAACTCTTTGTGGCCCCATGGACTGTAGCCTACCACGCTCCTCTGTACATGGGATTTTCCAGGCAAGAGTACTGGAGTGGGTTGCCACTTCCTTCTCCAGAGGATCTTCCGGACCCAGGGATCAAACCCAGGTCTCCTGCACTGTAGGCAGATGCTTTACCATCTGAGCCACCCAAGAAGTCCCAAAGTGAAAGTGAAGTCGCTCAGTCGTGTCCAACTCGTTGCAACCCCATGGACTGTACCCTACCAGGCTCCTCCGTCCATGGGATTTTCCAGGCAAGAGTACTGGAGTGGGTTGCCATTTCCTTCTCCAGTCTATCCAGTGAAGTAGGGGTCAAAGCTGTCTGGCCACTTGTTCACCTGGAGAAAGGTTAACTTTCTCCCTGCAGGCTGCTCTAGTGGAGAATGTGTGATGAAATCTAGTTACAACAGACACTTTAAAAAAAGATTAAAACTGAGATTTGAAGAATGGGCTACCTAGAAAGAACCTAAATTCTGATCATAGAAGGTTTTCAAGTGGAGCTAAAAGTGTTTGGAACATTGTAGGTGCATGCCTCCCACCCCTACCTACCCTCCGACTGTTGTATCTAGAGGAAGTTTAAACTACTTTTTTGTTGTTGTTCAGTGACTAAGTCAGGTCTGACTCTTTGTGACCCCATGAACTGTAGTACGCCAGGCTTTCCTGTCCTTCCCTATTTCCCGGAGTTTGCTTAATCTCAGTTCTATCGAGTCAGTGACTCCATCTAACCATCTTATTCTCTGTCACCCTCTTCCCCTCTTTCCCCTAATCTTTCCCAGCATCAGGGTCTTTTCTAATGAGTTGGCTCTTCCTATCAGGTAGTCAACGCATTGGAGCATTCAGTGTGAGTCCTTCCAATGAATGTTCAGGGTTGATTTCCTTTAGGATTGACTGGTTTGATCTCCTTGTTGTCCAAGGGACTCTCAAGATCTTCTCCAGCACCACAATTTGAATGCACCAACTCTTCCGTGCTCAGCCTTCTTTATGGTCCAACTCTCATATCTGTACATGACTACTGGAAAAACCATATAGATTTGACAATAAGGACATTTGTCAGCAATGTGATGTCTCTGCTTTTTAATACACTGTCTAGGTTTGTCATAGCTATTCTTCCAAAGAGCAATCGTCTTTTAATTTCAAATTTTAATTTTAAGCTACTTAGATAACCTTTTAGATTTATTGTAACTCTGTGGCTTTACCCAATGGTTGCATTTTGAGTATTGAGAGCCTGTAAGCCAGAATCTAGTGCAGAAAAGGTATTCACTGTGGGTCTGTATAAGTGGAGTAGTATGGATGAATAGACAGGAGGAGGGGAGAAATGAGAAGCAGAAGAAGGGACCTAGTTTGTCATTTCAAGGCAGTCAAACAGATTTGCCTTGAATGGATATGTATTTACTAGTACATAACTTTGAGAAACATTACTTAACCTCCCTGAGTCGTGATTTATCATTTAAAAGATTGGGATAAGGTTGAGATAATACCAATCTCATTGGGTTGATTTGAGGAAGAAGTGAATTGCATGTAAAGTGTGTATCATACTTCACAGTAGATAGTAAGCATTCAGGAGGTACCATTTCACTTCTTGAAATCCTCATCATTCCTGTTATCTGTATTAAAATGTAATTGAAATAACTCAAGAAATATAAAGGCATGGTGAACCGAATTCCATCAACCAGCATGAAAGCTGTGAGGGCACCTCTAAGTACAAGGCTCAGTGTAGCAGTGTAGATATCTAAGGATTCTTTTTTCCGCAGTTAGCTTTTATACTAAGAGCATACATGGTATTCTTTTCATTTTTTTTTTTTTTATTTTAGCCACACAGGGTTATGGGATTTTAAGGTGACGTCGACACAGGGAAGCCTGTGTTTCCTTTTGTTATTATTGGTATCTCTTCAGTCTGTTGGCAACTAAGGAAAAAAAGTCACTGCTCAGAGATGCCTGTATGGGAAGATTTAAACCATATCAATTTCAAAGGGTGTCTACAGCAAGAAAATATTGCTTCTTTTAAAAAGACTAATGTAAATCAGATTAGTGATTTAAACAGAAATAAACCTGTAAAGGGTACTAAGGCGCTGATAAGCTTTTGTAGCTGTTAGACAAAGAGGGGTATCTGTTATATTTTAAAGGAGGCTTACAGAGGCAGCATTTATTAAGGCAAAGAACAGTAACCGCATGAAAAGCCAAACGCGACACTCCCTGGAAGATATATGACCTTTCCAGAGCTCCGAAAGGACACAAATTCTATAACAACAGGTTTTTAAGCCACTGTCCTGGATGTTTCTTAGTTCCTGGAACACTTTGAGAAGCTCTCTCCCTTTGTCAGCAACAACATGGAAAACCCAATTTTCTCAAAGATTTTTGTAACACGTGAATTGAAATAAATATGAGCATTTATCCACTGGACACCCTCCATTATTGGTTGGGGGCTGCCCCCAAGGCTGGTAACTCCTCTCCCACTACAAGGCTGACAGGTTCTTCAGAGGGCCATTGCAGTGGAAGGGGAGCTGCCAGCACAAGGCGGGTCTGGGCCTCCATGCAACGTCCATCACCGCCATGGCCGAAATCAGAGGTGAACTAAGGGGGTGTGGCCCTGGGCACAGAAGGCATTGCTACAGTGCCCTTTCGGTTGGGTGACGGGGTTTCAGGAATAAACCCTTCTGCACTGAGGACATATTGTACACATGTCCAGATGGGAAGCACTGTGAGTGCTCTTCAGACTCCACCCACGGCGCATGACTTACTGCATCCTATGTTGATAAGATGGGAGGGGGGGGGCAGATGGGGATATGTGCTCACCCAGCTGCTGACATGATGGAACCAAAGCAGGCAACAGGGAGACCTTGCCTCTGTGCACTTCCTTTGTGCACTCTCTTCCCCCTATAGCCTTACCTAGCAAAATCCTATGTGCCTCAAAACAGTACTCAAATCCCTTTCTAGGCTGCTTCTGTGCACTAAAATTTTCTTTGACTCTTTGTGACCATGTGTTTGTTCCAGGCTGTTGAAGGACACAGGAACAAAAAATATCCACTTCACTGGGAAGGCATCTTTAGGCCAAAAAAGAAGGCAGGCCGTTCCATATAGTCAATGAACTAGCTTATTAGAGGGTAACATACTTGATGGGGCAGACCACAATCCAAAGGCATTCATAGCTGCACTCAACACTGGTGAGCGGCCATTGGGACGATTTTATACTCAACCTGAGGGTATGGAGGTAGGGGCTTGGGAACAAGATGTGCTCTTCTAAGTCAAGATTCATGAATGTGTAACTATTGTCATGTGCCCTGGGAATATGTCAGGGAAGATTTTCATCATTGACTGGGGACTAACAGAGCATAGGGGCTACCTGGTCCTCGTGATTATTAAACAATGTTAACTGCAAAGTCCTTGATGACAGAAGTGATTCACTTCGTAGGACAGTGCTGGGTAGGGTCAGTAGAAGAACAGGAGGAACTGATGCCAAGTAGCACCAGTTATGCTAATAGCCACACACAGGCAAATTTCTGGAACACTCAGATCAAGCCTGTACCACCTTCTTTTTCCTGTTTGAGTTCAAGTCTGTCCCTTCTTCCTGGCATTCTTTCTGTTCATATCCATATTCAGTCTTCCTTGTTTTAGTCCGTGCCTACACGTCTCTCTCCCAAAACCCTTTCTTGACCCCTCCAGCAAGGTACAATCTCCTCTTTAGTGGCACTTCTTGCTTTCTATCTTACAGCTATTTATGTGCTTATCTCACCTCTTCTCTCAGATATAATAATAAATCTGCAACACAAGGATCCACATCCCATTGATCTGTATACTTCATGTCCTGTGGCACATGGCATGGCTTATTGCAGATATGAAATAAATACTTATTGACTAAATAGAGATTGAATTATAAGCTTGTTGCAGATTGAAGTTGTGGAAACGTTTGTGTGTGCTCTCAATATTGCCACATGTCTCATGCTGCTTGAGGCAGAAATTTTTTGTGTGCCTCCCAGACCCCTTTTCTTCTCCCTCCGGGCACACATCTAGACTAGAAGTCTAGTCTTTCTTGCAGTTGGGTGGGGACATGTTACTGCATTTGCTGGCAGATGGGAATGCAAGCGATGTGTGCCACAGTTAGGCTCCAAGAAGGGTCCTCTGTGCTGACACTCTTCCATTCATTTAGAAGGTCCATGAGAAAGTATCACTACCCTAGTGGATGTAGAAGCCTCCAGATGGAACAAGCATAGGCTCTGAAAGAGTGCAGATAACAGACTCCCCTCATCTCTTCTCTGACCCACATTTGATAGGAACAGGAGTGAAGACTTAACCTTTGATAGGCTACTGAGATTTCTGACTATTTATTATGATACTCAGGCTGCCCTGATAGCTCAGTTGGTAAAGAATCTGCCTGCAATGCTGGAGACCCCAGTTCGATTCCTGGATCAGGAAGATCCGCTGGAGAAAGGATAGGCTACCCACTCCAGTATTCTTGGACTTCCCTTGTGGCTCAGCTGGTAAAGAATCCATCTGCAATGCGGGAGACCTGGGTTTGATCCCTGGGTTAGGAAGATCTCCTGAAGAAGGGAAAGGCTACCCACTCCAGTATTCTGGCCTGGAGAAGTCCATGGACTGTATAGTCCATGGGGTTGCAAAGAGTAAGACATGACTGAGCGACTTTCACTTTTTTTTCCATTATGATACTCAGCCCTACTCTGATCAATAAAGACACTTAATAGACATTTTTTAACTGACCTTATTAACTCTAGTTGGAAGGTAGTAATGCCATGTTTCTTTGAATTTAAGACACTATCACATGTAAGACACATCATTATTTTATATTCCATTGAGAGAAAACGAATGCTGCCAATCAAGTTATGACAACCTGTCCCAATTTCCAAGGAGTTAAATTGTACAAAAAAGGGAATCTTAGAATCAATGAAATACCATAATGATAACTTGTGTTTAAAATTGTTCTATAATTTACAAAGTGCTTTAGTGAAATAGTCAACCCATTTTTGGAACAAGCATTCATTTAGTCACCTTTTTTTTTCTTTGTTTTTTTTTTTTTTTTTTTGCTTAAAATCATTCTTGGTCCTGAGTATAAGACATAGTCCCTGACCTCAGTGGGTGAATGGTCTAATAAGAGACACTCATAATTCATTTCAGTGAGCATAAGAGTAGCTAATGCAGACTGTACGTGCTTCGCACTGGATGCTGTGAGTTACACATGTTTCAGGGTTATGTCAATCCCATGGGATCAGTAGTGTTTCAGTAGTGTGGCACCCAGTAAGCACATCAGAGGGCAGTCTACACCGTCCAGAAACAGCATTGTAAATAGAGTAACTAAGCGTGTGATGGGGGTGGGCTGCAGCAAGGGCTGTGTTACTGAGAAGACAGGGCTTTAACTATGCCTTGAAACTGAAAAGTGTCCACAGGCACATAGCAAACATTCCAGGGTGAGGGGAAAGAGGTACAGAGCAAAGAGGTAGTGAATATCCCCAAGATGCTGGTGTCCATCTTCTGAGGAGGTGGGAGGTCAAGGAAGATGAGTTTGGAAAGAGTGTGGTGAATAGCTCACAAGAAGCTTCCTGTGTAAGGTGAAAGTATTTGGACTGGTTCACTGGGATAATTGGAATTTGAGAAAGATTTTGGGGAGGAGTGGATGTGGGTCTGGTATTACCAAAATGAAGTCAAAACTTAAAAAAATAATCCATGAATTTGTCTACATTTTTAGGCACTGAATGTAGTGCCTATATTGTCATCACTGAATGTGATGACAGAGGATGAGATGGTTGGATGGCATCACTGACTCAATGGACATGAGTTTGATCAAACTCCCAGAGCTGGTGATGGACAGGGAAGCCTGGCGTGTGGCAGTCCACAGGGTTGCAAAGAGTCAGACACGACTGACTGAACTGAACTTATAAGCACTGAGTTCAGATTAGCAAAGAAATAGGATCCTTTATGTCTCAGTATCACTCAATCAACAAGAATAAAAGATAAATAGGGAGATCCCTATTTAGATGGCAAAAACATCAAGAACATTTGTTACTGAAATTCATTTGAATTGATTTCATATTACACATGCATAAAAAGATAATTTTCTATTCCTTTTGCGGTTTTATGAGTTATTACCTAAGATTTTACGGTAATCATTCACAAATCCATTCAGTCCACTTATTACCTCTGGAATATTTTCTTTTAAAAATATTGCTAGGAGCAATTTTAACCAGACCAAGTTTCAAGCTTTAAAAGGCAGCTATTTTACATACACAGTAAGTACTTTTTCTGAAAATTTTGTGTTATAGATTCATAATTCACAGTGGGATACCCCTGTTAATATGCACTCACAGCTGCATGCAGCCCTCGGAACCATTATTATATTAAGAATAATGTAAAGACACTTGAACTTATTCTGTATCATCACGCATATTACTGAGTGTGTGTCATTATGAATAGCAGTCACAGCACACACCATAATGGTATGTTAAAGACAGCGTTGTGGTGTAAACTAAATGCGCATTAAGAATACACAAAACTCTGCTGAATTTTAATCGTCCTTATTCATAGGACACAGAGCTCTAATGATCCTCAAAATGCTTGTGATTTAAATAAGCCATCTTTATTCCATTCCATTTAAACCCTTGGTGTGAGTTAATCAGCTTGGGTGGCCTCATTCCTAGTGATGGAAGTGAAGAAATCTTGGCTCACATGTAGAAAAATGTGTGGTACACATTGAAAAACAAAGTGAATCATCTCTAACACATCTCACTAAAGACGCCCTACTCACTTCCGGTCCTGCTCATAAAGTTGTATGAATTTAGAAGGGATTCACTGATGGAATCTCCCCTTCTGAAAAGCTCATCTCCAGAGGACTTTAATATAAAATAATTACAACTAAATAAAAATGTTGCCAAAGTTACTCTCAAAGTGTAAAGCAGAGATTATGGTTATTCTAATACTTAATTTAAGAAACAACATTAGTGGGAAGAAGTGGGTGAGACAAATTGAGAAAGTAGCATTAAAACATTATACATTACCATATGTAAAACAGATATTTAGTGGGAAGTTGCAGTATAACACAGGGAGCTCAAAGTGGTGCTCTTTGACAACCTAGAGGGGTGGAATGGGGTAGGGGGTGGGAGAGAGGTTCAAGAGGGAGGGGACATATGTATACTTACGGCTGATTCATGTTGTTGTATGGCAGAAACCAACACACCATTGCAAAGCAAATATCTGCCATTTAAAAATTTTAAAAAGGAAACAACACTAGCAATAATCATAACTAAAAAAACTCCATCTATCGAACTCATCTCAGTCATTTTAATAGCTTTATTTCCTCTGATCTGGTGAGTATAGCATTGCAGAGGAAAATACCAAGCCTACTACCAGGAATTGCATGATTCCTCCCAAATTTCTTCCAAAGAATATGAATTGCCAGTGAATAGTTATGAGGTCTTATGTTCTGCTAAAGTGGAACTCACAGTGATCTTTCTCTTTTTCATGTTTAAAACTCTTGTGCTTGGCGATTTGCTTTCAGAGGAGTGAGAAAATGTATGGACGCAATATTAAATCCTTTAGACACCTCTAACCAGTTAGAGGGGCTTCCCTGGTGGCTCAGTGGTAAAGAATCCTCCTGCTAATGCAGAAGACGTGGGTTTGATCCCTGGGTCAAGAAAATACCCTAGGGGAGGAAATGGCAACCCACTCCAGTATTCTTGCCTGGGAAATCCCATGGACAGAGGCGCCTGCAGGGGCTATAGTCCCTAAGGTTGCAAAAGAGTCGGATGACTTAGTGACTTAGAATAGACTGCGGTAGCTCTGGTTTTGTCTGCTTCTGATATACACCTAGTTTCCTTTGCGAACCATTGCTTCCTGGTCCCACTCCGGGTTGTTAGTTCCAGTGTCCTGCCCTCACTAGGTTAGTGATGAATCCAAACCTTGCCAGGATAGCTAGGCATCTTGGGGCCTCATCTTTAATGAAGGGATAGAAACCTGACCCAAGCAGAGCAGAAAGTTTTCTCCAAGGGTTATAGAGCTAATGGGAAAGATAGCTATTACCCATGAGAAGTGCTAAAGTAGTCAAATGTTTCCAGCTACATAACAAGTATGAGATTTCCAGCTGCCATTTTGCCCACCTTGTACAGAAGCCTAAATACCGAACACCAAAGAGAAGTGAAGGAATGCACCTGAAAGAGTCATGAAACATCATTTGAGCTCCTGGTTGCTGCTTTGAATGAGGTCAGCTGCCTCTCTGGATTTTTCATGGATGTGAACTCATGAAGATTCTTTCACTCCTAAGTTATTTTGAGCTGGATTCCTTTAAGTTGAGAGAGGGAATCCTAAACATAGATGACTTTTCTCAGTCATTGAACATCCATGCACCATTTTTCCAATAAGCTCAAATTCCCTTGGGGCATCCTGTTTCCAGTTCTTAGCCCTGGTGCTTCATGTGGGCCTCCAGCTTCAGCTACAGGCTTGGCCAACTGGAGCATCAGATTCCCTTGAACCACAGTGACTGGTTCGAGAATGGGAATGTACTCCAAACAGAGTCAGTGAGGCAGGATTTTGGAAGAAGGATAAAGTCTCTTTTCCACTGGATTTGAACATTGGAGAAACCAAGCATTAAGTTTACAGGGATTACTATGCTAGGCCTAGCTGTGGAGCCAGTAGATCAGAAAGCAGAGTGGAGAAATGAAGAGAGAGAGTAAATAATCATGTATCATTTGCAATCCTGAGACCCTAGAACAACCTGTATCAGAAGCTATAGCTGCTCTTAGGTTTTTAATCAATTATTTTTCTTTTTTAGTTAAATCAGCTTGAAGTTTTGTTTTCATTTTTGTTTTTAATTTTGGCCACTTGTAATTGATCATTCTAATGCACTAACAATTATTTACTAAATAGGTTACATCGTTGGTATAATATTTATACCAACCAAATAAATCTATATTTATAGATTTCCCTTGATTTTGTCTCTTCATTACTGGGATGAAATGGTTCTGTGGCCTTTTCTCTAGTCTTGGAGATACCTGGGAACATGATTCTATAAATCCTTCCATAACACTAACAGAAGAAATTTTAGGAATATGCCTGTGCTTGATCCAAAATAAATGAGAATCCAGCCAAGGACTATAGAGTAGACTAAGAACGTATACCTTACTGTCAAGATTGTTCAGGAAATAATGAGTAACTTTTATTGTTGAGAATCAGTTGCACTAAGGAATAAAAGAAATATAATTCTGAGAGGATCTAAGTGACTAGCTAGTCTTGAAAGCTAAAAGGACCCAGAGGGGCCCCTAAACTGAGGTTGTCTCCATTGACTCACTTTCATTGTGTTCCATGTGCAGAGTGAGAGGGAAATCAGAATGGGTGCCTGGAAGTCTTGGGACCTTTGCTCTGCTGGTCCACTCATGCTATTATTATGTCCTGTAGCTTTTCCTGAAGGTAAACAATGATGGGTGAAGTCAACTGCTTCTTCCTAGTCTGTCAATCCAAACCCAAGAGCAGTGCTTCTGTAAAGCAGAGAGGAAATGGCAATTATAGAACAGAATTACCTCCTATGCTGGGAGACTCATAATTTTGAAAGGAATGATCTATCTTTGGAAATATGTCACAGATTACAAGGAAGAACTTTAAGTAAAATTTATGTATGTATATATGGAGAAGGAAATGGCAACAAACTCCAATATTCTTGCCTGGAGAATCCCATGGATAGAGGAGCCTGGTGGGCTACAGTCCATGGGGTGGCAAATAGTCAGACACGACTGAGTGACTAAATAACATAATGACAATGTATGTATATAACTTGCAGTCAACCCGTAATTCTGTTGATTATCCCCCAAATCCTCTTTTCCATAAAGCTGCCATCTACCTATTCCTCCTTATCAAATAACAATTTGGGTGGAATTTTATCTTCCTCAAAAGTCTCAACATCTATGTATTTTCCTCTGCCTCCTACATTTATAACTCTAGCTTAAGATTCCTTCTGGACTGCAGATATGTATTTCCACTTTCCCTCTCCACCTGGATGTCCTTGTCAGCATCTAAAATTCAACATTTCCTAACTCAGCTTCTAAAGCAATGTGGTATTACAATGGCAAAAGATGCAGTATTTCAATTCAAGCAAAGCTGGGTATAAATCTTGTCCCCACCACTCAATAGTCATGTGAACGTAACAAGTAATTTAACCTCTCTGGCCTCAGTTTTGTGGTCTGTAAAATGGAGATTAAAAATACCCATCTCTCAGTACTGTTGCAAGTGTTTCAATTAAGCCTGTCAGGACTAGAGCTAATGTTTAATTTCTATTCCTCTTATTTCCATAGATGTGAATAATCCCAATGCCCCTTCCAAGAATGAGAAAGAAAACCAAGGGCCACTTCCTCCAACTCTGCACCCTTTCTTCATTTCTCCCCACAAAAGGAGAAGTTCTTTGGTGAGTTCAGAAGGACTTGAAGCTGCTCAGGTCAGTGTCTTCTAAGTTCTTTCTTTCAGAAGTGCCTGCCTTTAGAAAGGATTTGTTCTTTTTAATCTGTTTCTAGTCCTGTGATAAATGCCTACAGTTGTCTAGTTTCACTAGTTGATAAATCTGTTTGATTCAGGTGAAAAATATGGGCAAGCCCACATGGCCAGAGACTTTGATCTGCATGCGACTAACTCCTGTGTCCTATTCTTAAATGGTTTCCAATTTGGAGAGAGAAATAAGAATATTATTTCTTTTTTTTTTTAACTTTTTTCCAGAATTTAACTTAAAAAAACAAACTAAACCTTTTAGTTTTACTGGAAAAAAGGTGAAAACTAGTATACAGAATTCCCATATACCTTCCCCGTATCCCTCTCAAAATGTGAGCATCTTGCATCTGCTAGGTGCAGGAAGTTAACATCAGCACAGAACCATTAACTCATACACAAACTGGGCCGGGGTCCCATCAGGATCCCTAGTGAGGTATCTGCCTCCGGTCTGCACACTTGCTCCCATGTCTCTGGGCTTGGGACATATATGAGGAGTGCTGGCCTGGTGCTTGTGGGGCGCCTATGTTTGGGGATTGGCTGCCGTGTTACCTGTGATGTTGGGGAGGCGCATGTCCTGGACTCACAGCAGTGAACAGCAGACAAAGTCCCCTCTCCTGATGCTTCTCCTGCTTAGGGGTTTTCCTTAGTTTTCAAAGTTTTCACAAAACAGTATTGTTCATCTAGTTGAAAGAGCTAAGCCTCAAAATGTAGTCAGTGGAGTGGCTCGGTCCCATCGCTGCTCCCCAATGCCCTGAGCACCAGGCTGGGGCTGGGTGTCCTCAGAAAGTGTCTGTGAGAGAGTGAACTCAGGTGGGGCCCCCGGCACCCTTGCTGGGAGGACGGCCACACATCCTCGCCCTGGCCTGCGACTCCCGGGATTGCTTGCTGCCTCCATCCTCTGCTCTGTTCCCAGAGTTTTGGAATTGATGGAGAGAACCTCAGACAGATTGACAGAAATACCTTGGTTTGGTCAGATCCAACTTTACTGCTCAAAATCCTTCTGTTCTCACAGGGTTTACGTTTTACCCTCATGAGCATCTGATGAGTTCTGGGAGGCAGACCCCTGGGTTTGGGTGGACAGTAGCCTTGTTGGAGGGCAGAGCTCTCATGGCAGGTCTGCACTGGACCAGGGACAGGGCCCAGATCCTACCTGTGCAACCTTAGTGGGGCAGTGGCAAGGATGAGAAGCTGAGGGCATGGCTCCCATGCCCCTGCACGCCTGCCAGGTGCTGGCCGCTCAGACTAGGCACAGGCGGGCGTCCTGCTCCCCAGACACCCTGGTGAGTACAGCCTTGCCTCCTGAAAAGGGCAAGTGTCAGGGACAGTGTCTTTCCTGAGTGTCACGGGCGCTCGTTGGCCCTAGGTGGGGTTGGGGGAGAGCGTTACTTTCCACCAGTGCCTTGCTGGCTGATTAGGGGGGTTTCCTGGGTGAGGGCAGGAGTGAGCTGGGTGGGCTGCCTCCTGGTTCCTTGACTATGAGGACTGGAGGCTCTGAGAAAGAAATGGCCAGCCCCAGTGACAGTGACAGTAGCTGGTGAAGATGGTTGTGACTTGCTTTTGCTTTTGGATGAAATGCTTCCTGGGAGGAATATTATTTCCTGACCTCCTAAACCCCAATAGTCATGGAAAATGCCCAGCACATTCTATCACACACCAGGAGCTCAAAAATTGTCATAAGCACCTTTCTCCATAAGTACCTGCTGCTGCCCACATTCCCTAATTCAGATCCTCAAGCAGGAGACTCAGCTGGCTTCCTAATCTTCCTCTCCCTCACTTCTATATGTAACTGTTTAGCAAGTCGGTCTGTTCTGCTGGACTGATTTGTCTTAAATCTATCCTGTCCACTCTACCCTCACTTCCATTGTCTTGGTTCATAAGCTAGTCATTTCACTCCCTGAATTAGTTCAACAAATGGGGAGCTGAACCTAACTGCGTGCCGTCTGTCTCCCCTCCTGCCAATGCATCCTTCATACAGCAATGAGAATGATCTAATATATGATACAAGCTATACAACTTTTCCAAAGAGCTAAGTCTATTTCAATGTTTCTTTCTAGTCTCATATTCTATTATTTTCCACCATCTCAATACACACACACACACACCCCATACTGTTGACATGCATATACTCCATGTTGGGATACTTGCCCAAGTTCCTCACTGCCTCTAACCATGAGGGTAATTCAGGGTAATTCTGAGGACTACACATGTCGACCTAAATAAAAATGTAAACTGAGGCAAGCTTGATTTACTGGAATGAGTTTATTTGGGAGTAGCAGAGGAATTGCAGTTCAGAAACACATGCTGCTGCAAGCTACAGGTGGGTCCCCTGAGGGTCTGAAGTGAACTGTATTTATGCACAGAGGGCAAAGAGGAGAGGGTGCAATCAGAGGCTAAGTAGTGAGCTCACTGGCTCGGGAATGGAAGGAGAATTTTGGCAGGTGTTCTTTGATCAGGCGATAAGTCCCCATCTTCTGTAAATCAGGCATTTACAGGAAATCAGTTTCTCAGTTCTTAAGTTCTGTTCTTTTGAGGGTAGATGTGTGAGATTCTCCATTCACATTCTCCAGTTCCAGGTTACGCAGAAATTCTTTCACATTCAGCTTCCCTAATGATCCCTCATTGACAGTTTGTTACTTGAGGACAGGGCCCACTGCAGTGCTGACCAGTAGCTGAGCAGGACTACTAATGGTCACCGACTGACTGTTGGGTGCTTGAAGGCATGGCCCACAGAGGTGCCGGCCAATGGCTGAGCAGGACCCGAGCCCAATGACAGGGTGTAAAATAATGACACACAACAAGGGCTGACTCACTGCCCTCTGTTAAAGACCTACCCTAAGGTATATTCACCAGCTTGGCATACATCAGTAATAAAAATTGTATTTGGTTCTCCATCTGCTACTCCATTATCTTATTTGAAAATTTGTTCTAAACCCAAGGTAGGGAAGAAAGATGCTATGATTAGCTCCTTTTCCAAACACTCCAAAACTCTTGTGTCCAAAATATGTACTTATCTTCTACCGTTGACATTCTCTGTCTTATCTTTGTAATCTAGTCCAAATAGCTCTGCCTCTACAAAGCCTGTCCTGACAATCAAAGATATTTGAGTTTTAGGAGTGCTGATTACAGATCTTTCTTCCTAGGATTCAAATCAATACATAATAGACACATGAGTCAAAACAGGGATTGAAGTAGCCATGTGATTAATGGGAAAACGGGATTGGAGAATTCCGCAGAGCCTCATGTAGCCAGCCTTGGCACAAACACACTCAAGCATCACACCAGCCACCAGTGAGGAACTATTTCCCTCACCCTTGCCCAGAGCCCCCTCCACTGAGGCATTAACCTTACAAAAACTGTAAACAAAGCTTATTGTTTTCAAAGATGATAGTCCTAGAAATCAAGCCTTTGGATCATACATAAAGAAAAGCACATTTATCCATGTCCAATAAAAAATGAGACCCACTGAAGGTTGGGGTCTTACATTTCACCAATTAGTTAGCTGAGTTAAGGGAGTGAAGAATTAAGAAGCTACCTCCCCACCACTTCAAGTTCAGTGTTGGAGGACATTCCTCCCTATATAGGTAAAGATGGGAATTAGGGAGAGAAGAGTTTTCTCATATTCCTGTGATATTGTGATTTATAACAGCAAATATATTATTTGATCCTGTCTCCATTCCTGGCTCAGAGTTCCTAAAACCATTGGAATTTCCTGAAGCAGAGTTGAAAAGGTATCTTTTATGTTAAGGAAATGACTTATGGAAAACCCCTGGGTAACCTAGGGACTGGGGGCTGGTTTCTGGGAACCAACCTTGTAATTAATGGATTGGAACTTTCAGTCCCACCCCTGACCTCTAGGAAGGGGAGATGGGCTGAGGATTCAATTCTGTCACCAATGGCCAATGATTTAATCAATCATGCCTATGTCATGAAGCCTCCAAAACCCCCAAAATTTTGAAGATCTTCTGGGTTGGTGAGTATTCAGGGAGAGTGGCACTCCCTTCCTAGGTACCTGCCTGATGCAGCTCTTCCACCTGGTTGTTTCTGAGTTACATACTTTTATAATCGGGTATATATAAGTAAATATTTCTCTGAGTTCTGTAAACCTCTCTAAAAAACTAATCAAACTGAGGAGGGGGTCATGGGTAGCAGTTGGTGGGGAAGCACAGACAACAACCTGGACTTGAAATTGTCATCTAAAGGATGTCAGGGAGGGCATTCTTATAGGACTGAACCCTTAACCTGTGGAATCTGACATGAACTCCAGTGAGTATCAGAAATGAGTTGAATTGTAGGATACCCAGTGGGTAGGGGAGAATTTCTTGGTGGTGTGGGAAAAAACACATAATTCCCTAATTTGATTTTCTTAACCCTCAGCTTTCCTGAGCTTCCCAAGAAATTTAGACATTTCTCTATGACTAGCTTTATTTTGCTATGTATGTATTTATTTATGTATATTCCTAAAATATTACTTGTTTAAATATGAATATTTATGTTTCAATGCCTGGCACATAGGAGATTCTCAGTATATTTACTGGCTAAATGGATGAAGTGGAATCATAGAATCTGATAAACAGAAAAGGATCTAAGAAGTCATCTACCTCAATTTTATATCCAAAGCCAAGAATCCTACAACTACACCTTGTTTAAGTACTTCTATGAATAGGAAGTACTTTGGCCACCTGATGAACTTTGGCCACCTGATGCAAAAAGCTGACTAACTTGAAAAGACCCTGATGCTGGGAAAGGTTGAAGGCGGGAGGAGAAGGGGATGACAGAGGATGAGATGGTTGGATGGCATCACTGACTCACTGGACATGAGTTTGAATAAACTCCGGGAGTTGGTGATGGACAGGGAGGCCTGGCGTGCTGCAGTCCATGGGGTCGCAAAGAGTCGGGCAGGACTGAGTGACTGAACTGAACTGATGAACAGGAACTCAACTTAACAGGTTGTATCTAAACAGAGAATATTTTAAAATCACCTCTATGTACTCAAAAGGACACAATGTAATTTCTTCAGTTTTCTGATCAAAAAAGCATGTTTATTCTAAGCACAAGAAAACAACATACAAACACAAACTTGAAAGACACTGTACAAAATAACTGATCCGTAGATGTCAGAAGTGTTAACGTCATGAAAGACAAAGAAAGGAAAAAGAAATATCACATGGAGGAGATTGAGGAGACATAACAACTCAAGGCAGGGTGGGTTCCTGGAACAGAATGACATTATTGGGAAAATGGGTGAAATTAAAATCCGGTATGAAATATTAAATAAGGCATGGAGTTTAGTTAATAGCGCTACACCATGGCAATTTCCTGGCTTTGACAATTAAAGGATGGTTATCTGAGGTGTTAACATTAGGGAAGAGGGGTCAGTGATATATTGGTACTCTGTGTACCATCTCTGCAAGTTTTCCATAAACCTAAAATCTAATTCAAACTATGTTTCTTTAATAATAAATTTAATAACACATATATGAGTGTGGATTTACAGGAGTGTAAAATCTTACCAGTCCTTTGGTCTGCTTAACACACTGCTGTTCAGTTGCTAAGTCGTGTCCGACTCTGTGCAACCCCATGAACTGCAGCACGCCAGGCCTCCCTGTCCCTCATTATCTGATGCTATCTAACCATCTCATCCTGTGCCATCCACTTAGCACAATAGTGACAGCCATAAAATTATATCTGGGCCGTAATGACATATCAGGTATCACTGCCAGTGAGAAATAGCTGAAATGTTGATAGTTAGGCAGAAAAAGCTGAAAGTCGCTCAGTCATATCTGACTCTTTGTGACCCTATGGACTATAGCCTGCCAGGCTCCTCTGTCCATGGAATTCTCCAGGCAGTTCTACAGGAGTGGGTAGCTGTTCCCTTCTCCAGGGGATCTTTCCAACCCAGGGATGAAAGCCAGGTATCCCTCTTTGCCGGCAGATTCTTTACCGTCTG
This sequence comes from Cervus canadensis, assembly GCF_019320065.1. NCBI lineage: Eukaryota > Metazoa > Chordata > Mammalia > Artiodactyla > Cervidae > Cervus > Cervus canadensis. Next base: position 44,581,133 of record NC_057387.1, read on the forward strand.
AGCTATCAGGGAAGCCGAGTTAAACAGCAAACAGTATACAAATATCTCAGGAGTTCCTTGCACCAACCAGTTTGTCTCCTTGAATAGCTCTGATGCCAGGTTTGAAACAGCTCTCATATCTTTGTGATTAACATATTACCATGAAAAGGCAGGCAGCAGGATGGTGAAAACATCTGAAATGAACCTCCACGGACCTCTAGTCTTCCTGTTCCTCTTTTCTAAGAGCCATGTCCCCACTTCTTACACGCCAGCCTTATGCTTGAGTTACACTTTAATTCCCTTCCATAGAGTTTCTGTGTTACCATTGTCTATTTAATGGACTTCATGGGAACAGAAGTATTTCACAGAGAAGGTAAGATGAGGGCCTCCCATCATAGTTGTAGGGTGTATGGGCTCATACTAGGGGAGTTTAGTAGGGTATGGTGTTGATTTTCTGATTCTCACAATATAATATTAGGACATAAAAACATCTTAGAACATCAATAAACTTCTGAGCAATATTAGCTATTTAAATTTTATTAGAATCTAGGGTAATGCTAAATCTAATTGAAAACAACTATTTCTAACTGAAAAAACTTCTAGGTTTTTTTTCTGGTTGGTCCAAGAATTAAGTTGATGTGAAACAAATTAACAGGAGAAAAATCACACAAAATTATAAAAATATGTATATATAGGAGAGACCCAAGAGAACCAAGGAATTCCCCATAATAGCTAAAATCCTCACCTTAAATACTGTCTTTAGCTAAAGACAAAAGAGGAGGTTGAGGGTAGTAGTTTAGGATTTCCAAAGGAGGAAGGCAATTGAGATGGAGATGGAAGAATAAATGTTTATTAAGTAAATGTTGCTGGATCATGCAGAGACAATGGAACACAGAGTGAGCTTTAAACAGGTTGACTTTCTAGTTTCAACCCTGTCTATACACCTAGTTCGTACAACAATTATCTATGGGGCTTCCCAGGTGATGCTAGTGGCAAAGAACCTGCCTGCCAATGCAGGAGATGCAAGAGACACTGCTGGAGGAGCGCATGGCAACCAACTCCAGTATTCTTGTCTGGAGAATTCCATGGACAGAGGAGCCAAGAGGGCTGCAGTCCATAGGGTCTCAAAGAGTCGGACACGAATGAAGTGACTTAGCACGCACACACAGTTATCTAAGGTGATTATTCCCTTCCAGGAACAGGTGCTCTATCTACATTGTTTAGGTAGCTAGGGGGAAAGCCAAAGAATCTTCTGTTTCCTGGGCCTTGATGATTTTCAGGTCAAAACAATTTGTATGCCAAAGAGATGTTAGTCAGTCAGTCAGTTCAGTTGCTAAGTCCTGTCCAACGCTTTGCGACCCCATGGACTGCCATATGTCAGGCCTCCGTGTCCATCACCAACTCCTGAAGTTTACCCAAACTCATGTCCACAGAGTCTGTGAAGCCATCCAACCATCTCATCCTCTGTTGTCCCCTTCTCCTCCCACCTTCAATCTTTCCCAGCATCAGAGTCTTCTCGAATGAGTCAGTTCTTTGCATCAGGTGGCCAAAGTATTGGAGTTTCAGCTTCACCATCAGTCCTTCCAATGAACACCCAGGACTGATCTCCTTTAGGATGGACTGGTTGGAACTCCTTGCAGTCCAAGGAACTCTCAAGAGTCTTCTCCAATATCACAGTTCAAAAGCATCAATTCTTCAGCACTCAGCTTTCTTTATAGTCCGACTCTCATATCCATACATGACCAATGGAAAACCATAGCCTTGACTAGATGGACCTTTGTTGGCAAAGTAATGTCTCTGCTTTTTAATATGCTGTCTAGTTGGTCATTGCTTTTCTTCCAAGGAGCAAGCATCTTTTAATTTCATGGCTGCAGTCACCATCTGCAGTGATTTTGGAGCCCAAAAAAATAAAGTCCCTCACTGTTTCCATTGTTTCCCCATCTATTTGCCATGAAGTGATGGGACCAGATGCCATTATCTTTGTTTTCTGAATGTTGAGCTTTAAGTCAACTTTTTAATTCTCCTCTTTCACTTTCATCAAAAGGCTCTTTAGTTCCTCTTTGCTTTCTGCCATAAGGGTGGTATCATCTGCACGTCTGAGGTTATTGAGATTTCTCCCAGAAATCTTGATTCCAGCTTGTGCTACATCCAGTACAGCATTTCTCATGATGTACTTTGCATATAAGCTAAATAAGCAGGCTGACAATATACAGCCTTGACGTCCTCCTTTTCCTATTTGGAACCAGTCAATTGTTACATGTCCAGTTCTAACTGTTGCTTCTTGGCCTGCATACAGATTTTTTCAGGAGGCAGTTCAGGTGTTCTGGTATTCCCATCTCTTTCAGAATTTTCCACAGTTTGTTGTGATCCACACAGTCAAAGGCTTTGGTGTAGTCAATAAAGCAGAAATATGTATATTTTCTGGAACTCTCTTGCTTTTTTGATGATCCATCAGATGTTGGTAATTTGATCTCTGGTTCCTCTGTCTATTCTAAATCCAGCTTGAACATCTGGAAATTCATGGTTCACATACTATTGAAGCCTGGCTTTTAGAATTTTGAGCATTACTTTACTAGCATGTGAGATGAGTGCAATCATGTTGTAGTTTGAGCATTCTTTGGCATTAGAATGAAAACTGACCTTCTCCAGTCCTGTGGCCGCTGCTGAGTTTTGCAAATTTGCTGGCATACTGAGTGCAGCACTTCACAGAATCATCTTTTAAGATCTGAAATGGCTCAACTGGAATTCCATCACCTCCACTAGCTTTGTTTGTAGTGATGCTTCCTAAGGCCCACTTCACTTCACATTCCAGGATGTCTGGGTCTAGATGAGTGATCATACCATCATGATTATCTGGGTCATGAAAATCTTTTCTGTATAGTTCTGTGTATTCTTGCCACCTCTTCTTAATATCCTCTGCTTCTGTTAGATCCATACCATTTCTATCTTTTATTGAGCCCATCTTTGCATGAAATGTTCCCTTGGTATCTCTAATTTTCTTGAAGCGATCTCTAGTCTTTCCCATTCTATTGTTTTACTCTATTTCTTTGCATTGATATCTGAGTAAGGCTTTCTTATCTCTCCTTGCTATTCTTTGGAACTCTAGGTATATACAAATGGGTATATCTTTCCTTTTCTCCTTTGCCTTTAGCTTCTCTTCTTTTCTCAACTATTTGTAAGTTCTCAGGCAAACTGCCTTTTTGATTTCTTTTTCTTGGGAATGGTCTTGATCACTGCCTCTGGTACAGTGTCATGAACCTCCATCCATAGTTCTTCAGGGACTCTGTCTAACAGATCTAATCCCTTGAATCTATTTGTCACTTCCACTGTATAATCCTAAGGGATTTGATTTAGATCATACCTGAATGTCTAGTGGTTTTCCCTACTTTCTTCAATTTAAGTATGAATTTGGCCATAAGGAGTTCATGATCTGAGCCACAGTCAGCTCCCAGTCTTGTTTTTGATGATGCTTTATAGCTTCTCCATCTTTGGCTGCAAAGAATATAATCAATCTGATTTTGGTATTTCTGGTGATGTCCATGTGTAGAGTCTTCTCTTGTATTGTTGGAAGAGGGTGTTTGCTATGACCAGTGTGTTCTCTTGGCAAAAGTCTATTATCCTTTGCCCTTCTTCACTCTGTACTCCAAGGCCAAATTTGCCTGTTAGTCCATATATTTCTTAACTTCCTACTTTTGCATTCCAGTCCCATATAATGAAAAGGACATCTTTTTGGGGTGTTAGTTAGTAGGTCTTCATAGAACTGTTCAACTTCAGCTTCTTCAGCATTACTGGTCAGGGCATAGACTTTGATTACCATGATATTGAATGGTTTGCCTTGGAAACAAGCAGAGATCATTCTGTCGTTTTTGAGGTTGCATCCAAGTACTGCATTTCGGACTCTTTTGTTGACTCTGATGGCTACTCCATTTCTTCTAAGGGATTCTTGCCACGGTAGTAAATGTAATGGTCATCTGAGTTAAATCCCCCCATTCCAGTGGCTGCTATCCAAAGTCTACAAGCAATAAATGCTGGAGAATTTGTGGAGAAAAGGGAACCCTCTTACACTGCTGGTGGGAATGCGAACTAGTACAGCCACTATGGAGAACAGTGTGGAGATTCCTTAAAAAACTGGAAATAGAACTGCCATATGACCCAGCAATCCCACTCCTGGGCACACACACTGAGGAAACCAGATCTGAAAGAGACACGTGCACCCCAATGTTCATCGCAGCACTGTTTATAATAGACAGGACATGGAAGCAACCTAGATGCCCATCAGCAGACGAATGGATAAGGAAGCTATGGTACATATACACAATGGGATATTACTCAGCCAGTAAAAAGAATTCATTTGAATCAGTTCTAATGAGATGGATGAAACTGGAGCCCCTTATACAGAGTGAAGTAAGCCAGAAAGATAAAGACCAATACAGTATACTAACACATATATATGGAATTTAGAAAGATGGTAACAATAACCCTATATGCAAAACAGAAAAAGAGACACAGATGTACAGAACAGACTTTTGGACTCTGTGGGAGAAGGTGAGGGTGGGATGTTCAGAGAGAACAGCATTGAAACAAGTATCCTATCAAGGGTGAAACAGATCACCAGCCCAGGTTGGATGCATGAGACAAGTGCTCAGGGCTGGTTCACTGGGAAGACCCAGAGGGATGGGATGGGGAGGGAGGTGGGAGGGGGGATTGGGATGGGGAACACATGTAAATCTATGGCTGATTCATGTCAATGTATGGCAAAAAACCACTACAATATTGTAAAGTAATTAGCTTTCAACTAATAAAAATAAATGGAAAAAAAAAAAGAAAAAAAAATTCACCCATTCCAGTCCATCTTAGTTTGCTGATTTCTAAAATGTCTATATTCACTCTAGCCATGTCCAGTTTGACCACTTCCAATTTGTCTTGATTCATGGACCTAACATTCCAGGTTCCTATGCAATATTGCTCTTTACAGCATCAGACTTTACTTCCAACACCAGTCACATCCACAACTGGGTGTTGTTTTTGCTTTGGCTCTGTCTCTTCATTCTTTCTGGAGTTATTCTCCACTGATGTCCAGGAGCACCGACCTGGGGAGTTCATCTATCAGTGTCCTGCCTTTTGGCCTGTTCATACTTTTCATGGGGTTCTCCACACAAGAATGTTGAAGTGGTTTGGCATTCCCTTCTCCAGTGGACCACATATTGTTAGAATGGTCCACCATGACCCGTCTGTCTTGGGTGGCCCTGCACAGCATGGCTCATAGTTTCATTGAGTTAGACAAGGTTGTGGTCCATGTGATCAGATTGGTTAGTTTTCTGCGATGGTGGATTTCAGTCTGTTTGCCCTCTGATGGAGAAGTATAAGAGGCTTATGGAAGCTTCCTGATGGGAGAGACTGACTGAGGGGGAAACTGGGTTTTGTTCTAATGGGTGGGGCCATGCTCAGTAAAAATTAATACAATTTTCTGTTGATGGGTGGGGCCATGATCCCTCCCTGTTATTTACCCGGGGCCAAACTATGGTGGAGGTAATGAAGATAATGATACCTCCTCAAAAGGACCCAGCAACACACTGCTGCACTTAGTGCCCCCAACCCTGCAGAGGCCACTGCCCACCCACGCCTCTGCCAGAGACTCCTGGACACTCACGGGCAAGTCTAGGTCAGTCTCTTGTGGGGTCACTGCTCCTTTCTCCTGGGTCCTGGTGCATACAAGTTTCTGTCTGAGCCCTCCAAGCATCTGTTTCCCTGTCCTGTGTAAGTTCTGGCAGCTCTATGTTGGGGTTAATGGCGACCTCCTCCAAAAGGGCTTATGCCATACCCAAGTCTGCTGCACCCAGAGCCCCTGCCCCTGCAGCAGGCCACTGCTGAATCTCACCTCCACAGGAGATACTCAGACACAGTTCTATCTCAGTCTCCTTGGGATCTCTGGGTCCTGGTGCACACAAGCTTTGTTTGATCCCTCTGAGTGTCTCTGGCGGGTATGAGGTTTGATACTTAATGTGATTTTTGCCCCTCCTGCCATCTTCCTGGGGCTTCTCTGCCCTTGGACATGGGGTATCTCCTCAAAGTCGTTCCAGCGCCACGCAGCCGCCACTCCAGGGCAGCAAATTTTGCTCCTGTACAACACTAGGCTTTATACCAGATTACTGAATCTGATGTTTTTTCAAATCTTTACTGGTATGTCCCTAATTGGCCCCTCCTACCCTCCTCTCTGGGGCTTCCCAGGTGGCTCAGTGGTAAAGAATCTGCCTGCCAATGCAGGAAATGTGGGTTCGATCCCTGCCTGGGTCAGGAAGATTCCCTGGAAGAGGAAATGGCAACCCACTCCAGTATTCTTCCCTGGAAAACCCCATGGACAGAAGAGCCTGGAAGCCTACTGTCCCTGGAATCACAAAAGAGTCAGACATGACTTAGTGACTCAACAAGAATGATGGGTGGAAGAAGTCAAAAACTAGCAACAGGAGTATAAAACAAAACTTCTAAAAGAACATACATTAAAGTTTGGGGATATTTTTCCATTAAATCTATCACTGATATTTATGTGTTAATAAATACTTAGATTTCATATATCCTGCAGGTCAATGAAAAATAATAGAGAATGCCAAAAACATTATGGAAAAGAAAAAAATCCTTGATTCACCTCCAATATTTGCCCTTTGTTATGGGATTCATGGTGGTCTTCCCAAAACCTATGACTCAATAATGCATCTCTCCCTGCTTCCCATGCACCTGTTGCTTTCTACTCAGAGACAGCAAAAGGCATCGTCAGAAATAGATGGGAACACTCAATAGTGTACAGCATCTTAGGAGGCCTAGGTGCCTGAGAAGAATGCTTTCTCTGACGGGACATGAAGTCTGATAGGAGACATGAATGCTGGAAGAAAGTAGTTTTCAAACTATTCTAAACTTGTGTCAAGAATTGCTGTAGATTCCTCTGTCTTGCAACCATAGGCAGAGAGCCTGACCATAGAACAATATTCATATCAGACCCACCCTGAATGACAAGTTACTAGAAACAGAATGTAGGAACTGTACACGTCACTCTGCCCTTAGGACCTAAATCTGAGAGGAAGAATTTCCCATCAACTAGAAAAGAGGAGGAGTTGCTGGAAACATACTCCTCATGTGAATAAATGAACATGAAATATAGAGAGCTTTCTCTCTACTTAAGGAAGATCAAAAAGCAACACCCAAGAACAAGGAGGAGCATGTTGAAAACTCAGAACAATGCATGCAGGAAACATAAGACCACTTTAGATACCATCTCTTTGATGCCCACATGGCATCAAAGAATCTGAAACTTAGAACCCTTGAGGAGACAGTGTCAATTAGTGGTTGCTGTCTTTTATTTTTTTTCCAGTTTTCTTGAGATATAACAGCAAACAGTACCGTGTAAGGTGTACAGCGTGATGATTTGACTTGCATGCAGCATGAAATGACTACCGTAAGGTCAGTGAACATCCACTGTCTAATATAGATACAAAATAAAAGAAAAAGAAATTTTTTTTCTTGAGAACTCTTAGGATTTTCATATTTAATATGCAGAAGTGTTAATTATATTAGTTGTACATTACATCCCTAGAATTTATCTTATAACTGGAAGTTTGTATCTTTTGACCACTTTCATCCAGTTCCCCCTCCCCCATGTCCTGCCTCTGGTAGCCACAAATATGATCTCTTTTTTTATGAATTTTTTTTTGTTTCTGAAGTATAATTGGCCTACAACAGTGTTAGTTCCTGGTATGCAACATGGTGATTCAGTATTTCTGTACATTTCAAAATGATAACCAGGGTACATTTAGTTACCATACAAAAATATTACATTACTATTGACTATATTCCCCACACTATTCATTTCATATTGGTGACACATTTATAACTGAAGTTTGTATGTCTTCATCTCACCTATTTGAGTGTGGCCTTTGGGGTTCAAATTCCCTCCGATTTTCCAGTTGTGATGGCTTTGAAAAGTTGATTAACATCCCTGACCTTTAATTTGCCTATTTTTAAGATGAGGATGCTAATAGTCACTGTTATGATTAAATTAGATAGCATATAAATTATTTAAAATAGGCATTTCAAGCCCTGAAGAGCACATGCTCTAGAAAGTGAGCTAGTGCCTCTCCATTCTTCTGTCAGAGAATGAAGCTTTCCTTTGCTTCTGAAGAGAACTCAATCCTGTTCTATCAGCTCCAAGGACACCGAGCAGAAGGACTCTTCTTGACAACTGACTTGGGAGGGTTCGTAAGGAAGATCCTTGACTTGATAAGCAAAGAAAAAGTGTATGCTGTGGTTCCTAAAGATTTGTGATTGAAATTTAAACAAAGAAGGCTTCTTTGAAAGCCCCAAGTAAGAAATGCCAAGCTAAGGAGGCATTAGATAGATGGAGGCATAAGGATGGAGCTGGCCTGGGAGCTCTGTGACTTATCAGCTCTCACCACAGTGGCAGTGCTGGCTGAAATTTGAGGACCAAGGCCCTTGAATTTGGACCCCCACAAGCCAGCAGAAGCTCCATAAAGCTGGAGGGACTCAAGACTGGCAGGGTCTATGGAGAGCTGAACTGAGTTTCTCAAGCTAGTCGGGCTGAAGGAACCACAGAGGTCAAGCACTGAGCCTTTGGAGGGAGCACTGACTCCAAGACCCTAGACTACTAGAGAACTAACCTTAAGGAGTATCAAACAGTGAGAAGATACTGGAGATCAGTGCAGAAATAACTTCAGAAAGAATGAAGAGATGGAGCCAAAGCAAAAACAACACCCAGTTGTGGATGGGACTGGTGATGGAAGTTAAGTCCAATGCTGTAAAGAACAATATTGCATAGGAACCTGGAATGTTAGGCCCATGAAAAAAGGCAAATTGGAAGTGGTCAAACAGGAGATGGCTAGAGTGAATATAGACATTTTAGGAATCAGCAAACTAAGATGGACTGGAATAGGTGAATTTAACTCAGATGACAATTATATCTACTACTGTGGGCAAGAATCCCTTAGAAGAAATGGAGTAACCATCGTAGTCAACAGAAGAGTCAAAATGCAATACTTGGATGCAATCTCAAAAATGACAGAATGATTTCTGTTCATTTCCAAGGCAAACCATTCAATATCACAGTAATCAAAGGCTATGCCCCGACCAGTAATGTTGAAGAAGCTGAAGTTGAAAATTTCTATCAAGACCTACAAGACCTTCTAGAACTAACACCCAAAAAAGATGTCCTTTTCACTATAGGGGACTAGAATGAAAAACCTCAACATAATAAAAGCTATATATGACAAACCCACAGCAAGCATCACCCTCAATGGTGAAAAATTGAAAGCATTTCCCCTGAAATCAGGAACAAGACAAGGGTGCCCACTCTCACCACTACTATTCAACATAGTGTTGGAAGTTTTGGCCACAGCAATCAGAGCAGAAAAAGAAGTAAAAGGAATCCAGATAGGAAAAGAAGAAGTGAAACTCTCACTGTTTGCAGATGACATGATCCTCTATATAGAAAACCTTAAAGACTCTACCAGAAAATTACTAGAGCTAATCAATGAATATAGTAAAGTTGCAGGATATAAAATTAACACACAGAAATCCCTTGCATTCCTATATACTAACAATGAAAAAACAGAAAGAGAAATTAAGGAAACAATACCATTCACCATTGCAACAAAAAGAATAAAATACTTAGGAGTATATCTACCTAAAGAAACAAAAGACCTATACATAGAAAACTATAAAACACTGATGAAAGAAATCAAAGAGGACACAAACAGATGGAGAAACATACCGTGTTCATGGATTGGAAGAATCAATATTGTCAAAATGGCTATTCTACCCAAAGCAATCTATAGATTCAATGCAATCCCTATCAAGCTACCAACGGTATTTTTCACAGAACTAGACCAAAGAATTTCACAATTTGTATGGAAATACAAAAAACTTCGAATAGCCAAAGTAATCTTGAGAAAGAAGAATGGAACTGGAGGAATCAACCTGCCTGACTTCAGACTCTACTACAAAGCCACAGTCATCAAGACAGTATGGTACTGGCACAAAGACAGAAATATAGATCAATGGAACAGAATAGAAAGCCCAGAGATAAATCCACGAACCTATGGACACCTTATCTTTGACAAAGGAGGCAAGGATATACAATGGAAAAAAGACAACCTCTTTAACAAGTGGTGCTGGGAAACTGGTCAACCACTTGTAAAAGAATGAAACTAAAACACTTTCTACACCATACACAAAAATAAACTCAAAATGGATTAAAGATCTAAATGTAAGACCAGAAACTATAAAACTCCTAGAGGAGAACATAGGCAAAACACTCTCCGACATAAATCACAGCAAGATCCTCTATGACCCACCTCCCAGAATATTGGAAATAAAAGCAAAACTAAACAAATGGGACCTAATGAAACTTAAAAGCTTTTGCACTACAAAGGAAACTATAAGTAAGGTGAAAAGACAGCCCTCAGATTGGGAGAAAATAATAGCAAATGAAGAAACAGACAAAGGATTAATCTCAAAAATATACAAGCAACTCCTGCAGCTCAATTCCAGAAAAATAAATGACCCAATCAAAAAATGGGCCAAAGAACTAAACAGACATTTCTCCAAAGAAGACATACAGATGGCTAACAAACACATGAAAAGATGCTCAACATCACTCATTATTAGAGACATGCAAATCAAAACCACAATGAGGTACCATTACACACCAGTCAGGATGGCTGCTATCCAAAAGTCTACAAGCAATAAATGCTGGAGAGGGTGTGGAGAAAAGGGAACCCTCTTACACTGTTGGTGGGAATGCAAACTAGTACAGCCACTATGGAAAACAGTGTGGAGATTTCTTAAAAAACTGGAAATAGAACTGCCATATGACCCAGCAATCCCACTTCTGGGCATACACACTGAGGAAACCAGATCTGAAAGAGACACGTGCACCCCAATGTTCATCGCAGCACTGTTATAATAGCCAGGACATGGAAGCAACCTAGATGCCCATCAGCAGATGAATGGATAAGGAAGCTGTGGTACATATACACCATGGAATATTACTCAGCCATTAAAAAGAATCATTTGAATCAGTCCTAATGAGATGGATGAAACTGGAGCCCCTTATACAGAGTGAAGTAAGCCAGAAAGATAAAGAACATTACAGCATACTAACACATATATATGGAATTTAGAAAGATGGTAACGATAACCCTATATGCAAAACAGAAAAAGAGACACAGAAGTACAGAACAGACTTTTGAACTCTGTGGGAGAATGTGAGGGTGGGATATTTCAAAAGAACAGCATGTATACTATCTATGGTGAAACAGATCACCAGCCCAGGTGGGATGCATGAGACAAGTGCTCGGGCCTGGTGCACTGGGAAGACCCAGAGGAATCGGGTGGAGAGGGAGGTGGGAGGGGGGATCGGGATGGGGAATACGTGTAAATCTATGGCTGATTCATATCAATGTATGACAAAACCCACTGAAATGTTGTGAAGTAATTAGCCTCCAACTAATAAAAAAAAAAAAAGGAAAGAAATACATGGAGTAACAGGCAAATTTGGCCTTGGAGTACAGAATGAAGCAGGGCAAAGGCTAACAGATTATGCCAAGAGAGTGCACTGGTCATAGCAAACACCCTCTTCAAACAACACAACAGAAGACTCTACACATGGACATCACCAGATGGTCAATACCAAAATCAGATTATATTCTTTGCAGCCAGAGATGGAGAAGCTCTATACAGTCATCAAAAACAAGACTGGGAGCTGACTGTGGCTCAGATCATGAACTCCTTATGGTCAAATTCAGACTTATATTGAAGAAAGTAGGGAAAACCACTAGACGATTCAGGTATGACCTAAATCAAATCCCTTACGATTTTACAGTGGAAGTGACAAATAGATTCAAGGGGTTAGATCTGATAGACAGAAGAAGAACTATGGACAGAGGTTCATGACATTGTACAGGAGGCAGGGATCAACACTATCCCCAAGAAAAAGAAATGCAAAAAAGGCAAAATGGTTGTCTGAGGAGGCCTTACAAATAGCTGAGAAAAGAAAAGACGCAGAAGGCAAAGGAGAAAATGAAAGATATACCCATTTGAATATACCTAGAGTTCCAAAGAATAACAAGGAGAGATAAGAAAGCCTTCCTCAGCTATCAATGCAAAGAAATAGAGTAAAACAATAGAATGGGAAAGACTAGAGATCTCTTAAAGAAAATTAGAGATACCAAGGGATCATTTCATGCAAAGATGGGTACAATAAAGGATAGAAATGGTATGGACCTAACAGAAGCAGAAGATATTAAGAAGAGGTGGCAAGAATACACCGAAGAACCATACAGAAAAGATTTTCATGACCCAGATAAACATGATGGTATGATGACTCATTTAGAACCAGACATCCTGGAATGCAAAGTGAAGGGGGCTTTAGGAAGCATCACTACAAACAAAGCTAGGGGAGGTGATGGAATTCCAGTTGAGCTATTTCAAATCTTAAAAGATGATGCTGTGAAAGTACTGCACTCAATATGCTAGCAAATTTGGAAAACTCAGCAGTGGCCACAGGACTGGAAAAGGTCAGTTTTCATTTCAATGCCAAAAAATGCTCAGACTACTGCACAATTGCACTCATCTCACACGCTAATAAGTAATGCTCACAATTCTCCAAGCCAGGCTTCAACAGTATGTGATCCAAGAACTTCCAGATATTCAAGCTGGATTTAGCAAAGGCAGAGGAACCAGAGATCAAATTGCCAACATCTGTTGGATCATCATAAAAGCAAGAGAGTTCCAGAAAAACATCTATTTCTGCTTTATTGACTACACCAAAGCCTTAGACTGTGTGGATCACAATAAACTGTGGAAAAGTCCAAAAGAGATGGGAATACCAGACCACCTGACCTGCCTCCTGAAAAATCTGCATTCAGGTCAAGAATCAATAGTTAGAATAGGATGTGGAACAACGAACTGGTTCCAAATCGGTAAAGAAATACATCAAGGCTGTATATTGTCAGCCTGCTTGTGTAACTTATATGCAGAGTACATCATGAGAAAAGCCAGGCTGGATGAAGCACAAGCTGGAATCAAGATTGCTGGGAGAAATATCCATAACCTCAGATATGCAGATGACACCACCCTATGGCAGAAACTGAAGAGGAACTAAAAAGCCTCTTGATGAAAGTAAAAGAGGAGAGTGAAAAAGTTGGCTTAAAACTGAACATTCTGAAAACTAAGATCAGGCATCTGGTCCCATCACTTCATGGAAAATAGATGGGGAAACAGTGGAAATAGTTAGAGACTTTATTTTGAGGGGCTCCAAAATCACTGCAGATGGTGACTGCAGCCATGAAATTAAAAAGCGCTTACTCCTTGGAAGAAAAGCAATGACCAACCTAGACAGCATATTAAAAAGCAGAGACATTACTTTGCCAACAAAGGTCCATCTAGTCAAGGCTATTGCTTTTCCAGTGGTCATGTATGGATGTGAGAGTTGGACTATAAAGAAAGCTGAGCGCCAAAGAATTGATGCTTTTGAACTGTGGTGTTGGAGAAGACTCTGGAGAGTCCCTTGGACTGCAAGGAGTTCCAACCATTCCATCCCAAAGGAGATCAGTCCTGGGTGTTCATTGGAAGGACTGATGTTGAAGCTGAAACTCCAGTTCTTTGGCCACCTGATGTGAAGAATCGACTCATTGGAAAAGACCCTGATCCTGGGAGGGACTGACGGCAAGAGGAGAAGGAGATGACAGAGGATGAGATGGTTGGATAACATCACTGACTCTATGAACATGAGTTTGACTAAGCTCTGGCAGTAGGTGATGGACAGGGAAGCCTGGCATGCTGCAGTCCATGGTATCAGAAAGAGTCAGACACAACTGAGGGAATGAACTGAGCTGAAAGCCTAGGGAGTATCAAATAGTGAGAACTCACACAAAGGAAACCACTTGAACACAAGTGCTGGCATCTTCCAACCACCCGTAGCACCCTGTGCAGAACACCTCACCTAAACAACAAACAAAACAAAAATACAAACCATCATCAGCCAGAATTACCACCTCACTCAGCCTTGCCCATCAAAGGAAAAGCAAATAAACACTCAGCACAAATCTCACCCTATAGAAAGCTTACACAAACCACTGGACCAAACTTAGGAGGGCAGAAACCAAAAGGAAGAAAAAATTCAACCTTAAAGCCTAGGAAAAGGAGACCTCAAAACAGGCATTTCAAGCACTCAGTGAATAACTGTTATCAATACCATCATCAGTCATTAACTGTGACAATCAAATACATGTTCAATGAAATTTTTCCTTAGGTTGAAAGAAAATATGCAGAGTGTAAGCTGGAAGAGCTTACTATGTCCTTGTTTTTGTTGCTCTTTAGTCACTGTCATACCTGACTCTTTTGCAACCCCATGGACTGTAGCCCACCAGGCTCCTCTGTCCGTGGGATTTCCCAGGCAAGAATACTGGAGAAGGTTGCCATTTCCTTCTCCTGACCTAGGGATCTTCCTGACCCAGAGATCACTATGTCCTAGACATGGGTAATAAAAAAAAAAAAAAATGCACTCCTGGCTGTAGCCAGGCTACTAAAACTAATTGTAAGATGATAACAAAAAATTCTACAAATGCCAAAGCTTCTGACTCAGAACAAAAATCAGTCTAACCTCCAACTTTTCCTAAATCATTAAACACCAAAAGACAATTAAAACAGAATGATGTTCTCAAATTATGCCACTTAAAAATGTCTCTAGAAAAAATTAAAGATGTTCATGCTTACTAAAAGATAATCAAAATCAAGAAATCAAGAATGGGAACATTGTATTAAAATCAATCAATGCAACTTCTGCAGATTCACTTACAAGATTTTTATGGACATATATTATACACATGCAAACAATACTTCTAAATTTTATGGTCTTCAAAGATCACTCTGGGGAGAAGAAGTAGAATGGTGGATAAATTCCTCAGCACATAAGGGGATGTCATCTCTTCTTGGTTCTTGATTTTAATAAATGGATAAATGAAGATTACATATGTATTTGATAAGCAAATTAGAGGTAGAATTTAAAATAACTTGCCACATCATTTAAGAAAATAAAAATAAGGAAATATATTTATCAAAAGACAAAAAAATATAAACTAGAAAGCACAAAACAAGCTGGAAAGGGAAAATATTAAATTTGACAATAAAATGAAAGTAGTCTATACAATAAAATTAAAAAGAAAAATGATTAAAGGTGTGTTAAGATGTCAAAAACATGAAGGAAAGAAGGGTGAAAGGAAAGTATAAAGGATAGGAGGGAGGAGGGAGAGGAGGGGGAGAGAAGCCATATATACATGAAACAAAAAGGAAGGCAAAGCCAAAAAACAGAGCATTAAGTTGAACATATATATGAAAACATAAATATGAACAAAAGTTTTTTGAAACATTTAGGAGGAAGAAATTGAGAGAAATATAATTATAGAAGAACGCAAGCCACTATCAATCTGTAGAAGATTTGGCTGCCTGAATTGTAGCATAGATGGTTCAAACAATGTAATTAATAGAATTTATTAAATAATAAGATTTATTACTTAAAAATAAGTAATTTTTTAAACTTTTCCAAACATTCGTAGAACACGTTTTTCCAAACATTCATAGAACATTTGCATATAACACTGAATACACACTAAACTATGAAAAAAACTCAAGATTCAATTATAGAATTTAATAAATTGTGGTTGAAACACATACTATGAAATCTACCTGATTAACAAGTTTTAAGTGTGTGGTATAGTATTGTTCACTGTATGTGCCTTGTTGGACAGATATCTAGAACATTTTTGTCTTGCATGACTAAAACTCTATACTCATTGCCTAGAAAATTGCCATTTTCCTTTCTCCCCAGTGCCTAGACATTACTCATCTTCTTTCCATGCTATGAGTTTGACTACATTAAATACCTCATATAAATGAAGTCATGCAATATTTGTCCTTCTGTATCTGGCTTATTTCACATAGCATAATGTTCTCAAGATTCATCCATATTGTAGTACATGAGAGAATTTCCTTCTTTAAGACTGAATAATATTCATTGTGTGTTTATATTACCCTTTGTTTTTCCTTTGTGCATCAGTGGACATTTAGGTTGTTTTTACCTTTTGGCTATTGTGAATAGTGATGCAATAAACATGGGAGTCCAAATGTCTCTTTGAAGTCCTATTTTCAACTTTTTTGGATGAATATCCAGATATAGAGTTGCTGGATCACATGACAGTTCTATTTTTAATAGTTTTTAGGAGCATCACTCTCTTTTCATAGTGATTTCACAAATTTACATTCCCACAAACAGTGAACAAAGGTTCTCTTTTCTCCACATCCTTGCCAACACTTATCCCTTGTCTTTTTTACTATACTCATTCTAACAAGTGTGAGGTGATATCCCATCATGACTGATTTTCATTTCCCTGATAATTAGTGATGTTCAGCATATTTTCATGTATCTGTTGGCCATCTATATGTCTTCTTTGGGACAAAAAAAATGTCTTTTTAGGTCCTCTGCCCATTTTTAATGAGGTCCTTTGCTTTTTTATGTTGAGTTGTATAAGTTCTTTGTATATTTTGAATATTAGTCCCTTATGGGATGTATAATTTGCAGATATCTTCTCCTATTTAATAGACTGCATTTTTGTCTTGTTGATGGTTTCTGTTGCTGTGCAAAAGAATTTAATTTTATGTAGTCCTACATGTTTATTTTTGCTTTTAGTGCCTGTGCTTTTTGTATCATATCTAGAAATCATTTCCAAGTCTGAGGTCATGAGCTTTTCCTTTACTTTTTCTAGAAGTTTTATAGTTTCAGGTTTTATGTTTAAGCATCTGATTCATATTGTGTTGACTTTTGTGTGTAGGATGAATGTCCATTTACATTCCATTGTCAATGACATGATCTTATATTCCATTTCATACACAAATCCAGTTTCCTCACTACCATTTACTGAAGAGTATATCCCTTCTCCAGTGTGTGTGATCTTCATAGCCTTGGAAAGGATCATTTGTTTATATATATATTTATTTCTGGGCTCCCTTTTCTGTTCCATTTCTATATGTCTGTGTGCCAGAACCATACTATTTTGATTGCTATAGCTTTGTACATGTTTTGAAGTCACAAAGTGTGAGGCTTCCACCTTTGTTCTTTCTCAAGATTATTTTGGCTATTTATAGTTCTTTGTGGTTACATATGAATTTTAGGGTTGTTTTTTCTATTTCTACAAAAACTACTAGTGGGATTTTGATAGGAATTGCACTGAATTTGTAGATAGCTTTAGGTAGTATGAACATTTTCACAACATTAAGGTCTTCCAATTCATGAACATAGGCTGTCTTTCCATTTGTTTGTGTTAATTTCTTTCAGCAATGATTTGTAGTTTTCAATGTACAAGTCTTCCACCTCCTTGATTATATTTACTCCTAAGTATTTTATTCTTTTTGCTACTATTATAAATAGAATTGTTTTCTAAATTTCTTTTTGAATTGTTCATTTTTGCTGTTTAAAATGTGATGATATTTGTATGTTGATTTTGCATCCTGCAGTTTTGCTGAACTCAGTTCTAACAGTTTTTTTGTGGAATCTTTAGAATCTTCTGCATACAAGATCATATCATTTGCAAACAGAGATAATCTTACTTAATTTTTTATTTCGATGATTTAGATTTCTTACCTGCTTTCTCTCTCTAGGCCTTCTGGTACTATGTTGAACAGAAGTGGCAAGACTAGGTGTCTTTGTCTTGTTGCTAATCTTAGGGGAAAAGCTTTCAATTTTTTACCATTGAGCATTATGTTAGCTGTGGGTTTTTAATACATGGTCTATATTATGTTGAGATACTTCAACATTCCTTCTATTCCTAGTTTGCTGAGTGTTTTTGTTTGACATGAAAGGGTGTTTAATTTTCACAAATTCTTTTACCGAATCTTTGAGATATCATGTAATTTTTTTTTTACCGTTCGTTCTGTCAATGTGGTATATCACATTGATTTTTTTAATGTTGAAACATCCTTGCATTCCAGGGATAAATTCCAATTGTTCATAATGTATGACCTATTTAATGTGTTGTTGCATTCAGTTTGCTATTATTTTGCTGAGGATTTTAACATCTATATTCACCAGAAATATTGGACTATAGTTTTCCTTCTCGTTTCTCTGTATGGCTTTAGTATCAGAGTAATTCTGGCCTCATAAATCAAGTTTAGAAACCTTTCCTCAACTTTTGGAAGAGTTTGAGAAGGGTTGGTTTTAATTCTTTTTTAAATGTGGGAAGAATTTTCCAGTGAATCCATCTGATACTGGGCATTTCTTTGTTGGGAAGTTTTTGATAACTGACTCGGTCTCCTTGCTAGTTTTGAGCTGTTCAGATTTTCTATTTATTCATGATTTATTCTTAGTAGTTTGTATATTTCTATGAATTTATCTATTTCTTCTAGGTTATCCAATTTGTTGTCATCTAATTGTTCATAGCAGTCTCTCACAATCCTTGTTATTTCTGTGGCATCAATTGAAATATTTCATCTTTTTGTCTGTTCTTTCTAGCTTTGTTATTTTATGTGAATCTTCTCTCTCTTTTCCCTTCATGTAGCTGAGTTTGTCAAATCTGTTAATCTAAAAAAATAAAAACACAACAACAACCTGTTGATTTTTTCTGTTCTTTTTCTATCCTCTATTTTACTTACTTCTACTTTCGGCTTTATTGATTTTTCACCTTTTTCTAACTTTGAGTTTAGTTTGTTCTTTTGCAGGTTCAAGTTATGACGTTAGGTTGTCTGAGGTTTTTTATTGTTTGTTTGTTTTTTTAAATAGGCATTTACAGTATAAACTTGTCGCTGGTACTGATTTGCTGTATCCCATAAGTTTTGGTACATGGTGTTTTTATTTCATCTGTCTCAATATATTTTCTAATTTCCCTTCTGATGTCTTCTTTGACTCATTGGTTGGAGAGTAGTATGTTGTTCAACTTCCACCTATTTTTGGATTTTCAAGTTTTCCTTCTGATACAGATTTTTAGTTTCATTTCATTATGGTCCAGAAAGCTTCTTGGTATGATTTCAACATTCTTAAATTTGCTAATATTTATTTTGTTACCTAACATATGATATATACTGAAAAATGTTTCATGCGCACTTGACAAAATTGTATAGTCTGTTTCTGTTAAGATATCTTGAAAGTTGCCCTCCACACTCTCATCTTTTCAGGAATGGTTTATCAGATCTGAGTTCTGTGCATATGGCAGCCACTTGGTCTAGAAGTGTTATCTTTCCCAATCTTATATTTGAGGAATCTAGGACACAGACATCACAGACATCCTTTCCTCATGAAATTGTACAAGAGATTTGTGAAACAAACTATGACATTTGTAAGCTCTTGTACCCCAGAATTACCTAACATCCAGGTGAAACTGAATTAATCTTATCAAACTAACTAATCTAGATAAAAGATGTGCAGAGAAATGAAACATTCACACAATTGAATGCTTTATAATAATTTGGCTTAAGACTAAGTTTCAGTATGATGTTTCAACTACTCAACAACCTAAAGCTAATTTAAAAAATACACTGGACATGCATTATGTGACAAAAGAGAAAAATCCAGCAAGCTTTTACCCTGAGAAATTAAGGAGACGGCACACAACCTGATATTTTCAATTAACACTCTATATGTTTCTTCAGTCCCATGACCTGCCTGAAATTAATGAAATCTTTCCTACATGCTGCCTCAATTTGTATGAATCAATCTGGAGTGTGAGAAAGAATAGAGTGAACAAATTCTTCTCACTGGTCATCAGCACCGATGTAAATATCACAAAGTCCTGAAATAACAAACACAAGAAAATACATAAACCACACAAAACAGCCCTGTGGGGACTGCACAAAAGAAGGCTGGATTCAAGTGGATTAAGTAGAAAGCTTATTTAAAAGACCATCTTTTGCCCAGATCAAATCATTATAGTAGCTATGATTAATTCTTTTTTTTTAATAACTTCTTTGCACCCCTATCCCCAAATATAATTCCTATTGCTGACTTCTCATAACACCAAGGAGGAAAAAAATCTATTTATCAGTGTTTTTGCTCAATTCTAATTATTATTGAAAAGGTACTTTCACTGACTATAAATCTCCAGAGTCCACATTATATGTATGCATAAAAATCTAAGAAGTTGATTAAAATTGTCTCTCCTCTGATAATCTCTATAGATGCTTTAATCACACAGTCTGTGTTTTTAAGCCAACATCTAAGTTTTTAAACTGGCAGGGAGTTGGTGGCGGGGGGGGAGTGGAGAGAGATGACAATAATTGAATTTGAAGTTGATTTTGTGAAGTCTATTAAAGGTGAGTCAAAAAATAAAAACATACTTCACATGATAATACAATTTAGAAAAATAATCTTATTTTTAACACCTTTACCTTAGAAAGAATAAAACATTTTTCTTTTTATCCGCTTGTATTTTTGATGTAATTCATCATAAAGACTTTCTGTGTTGTGTTAGTCGCTCAGTCATGTCTGACTCTTTGTGGCCCATTGGATTGGAGCCCGCCAGGCTCCTCTGTCCATGGAATTATCCAGGAAAGATTACTGGACTGGGTTGTTATTCCCTTATCCAGGGGATCTTCCTGACACAGGGATTAAACCCAGGCCTCCCACATTGCCAGCAGATTCTTTAACATCTGAGCCACCAGGGAAGACTTTATAGATAGCTATGAAAAAATTGTTCTTATATCTACTTAGGCATCAAATTAGAGTGATCATTTCATTCCTTCAACATTTGCGCTACTGGACATGAGGCTGGTGGTTGCTTCATTTTATTCACATGCATATGATACAGTCCTGTGTGGTAGTAAACCCTGTTGTTGGTGTGTAGGGAAGCAGAATGTAAATAGAATGCCAAAGCAAGGTGGAAAGTTTCAGGTGATGTTTGGAAGAAGACAGAATCTATGAAATGGAGGGGTAGAGAATGTCTATTAGCTAGTGAAAGCTGAAAGAGGGCAAGATCTCCTGTAATGTGGGGACTCCACATCACCTTTGGCTAAGTTTAGCAAAAAATATCCTTGAGGAAACTCTCACACTCTTTTCTATTTTCTTTGTAAGTTCACTCCCACCCTCATCAGCTTCCAACAGTCCAATCTCTTTCTCACTAGAAGCTGTATTCCATCTATTCCCTTCCCTTCAAACTTGAAATATTTTATTTCCCCTGGTTAGCAATCCTTTTCTTCATTTTATTGCCCTTTCTACTTAACAATCAGTAGCATCCTTTCCTTTTTATGCCAATGATCCAAACCAGTATTGCCAATTCTTGACCTTCATTTTCATCGTAATTTCCCACAATCTGTCTCTTGCCCCTACCATCATTGCCAATGACCTCTCCTGTTTGCCACCTCCCATGATTTTTGGTCAGTCAGCATCATTGATCTTTCTGGAGCATGCTTGACACTAGAGACTTACTAGAAACATTCTCCTCTCTCGACATTTTAACTTTCATTATCCTCCTCCAATCCTATAATCAATCCAACTCTGTATCTTCTTCCTCATTTCAGTAGATAGTGTTATTATGATAATCACAAAAATAAAAACCAGTTTTTATGACATTTTAGTGTACACATGTGTGCTCCATCAATCAGTTGTGTCTGAGTGCTTGCAACCCCAAAGACAGTAGCCCACCAGGCTCCTCTGTCCATGGGATTTCCCAGACTAGAATACGGGAGTGGGTTGCCATTTCTTTCTCCACGATATATATCTGTTTGCTTGGCTTATTTGATTTTCCAACAATTTCTCTCCACTGATTTACTTCCTCACTGAGCTTAAGTATATTTCAGATTTCAACTATAAAACTATTGAAATTAGATTCCAAAACTACGTCTGCAGTTCAGATCTCCTGCCTCTATTCTGGTTTCTTATTTCAGACTATTTTCAAAACATTTCCTCTTGGATATTAGCTTACTGGCTCAAATTCAAACACCCAAATTAAACATATCTTCCCTCCCTTCTTCTACCCAATGTGCCCTGCCTCTGGGGAAAAAAAAAAAAGAACACAGAGAGGCAATAATCTTCTACCACCTTAGTCTGTCCCTAGAATTGGAATTTCCAGTGCTGTAATTGGTGGTATGACAAAGGCAAATAAGGCAAGAAAAAGTCCCATCTGCTTATTTCCAATCCATTTTTCTTCATCCCTGCCCTGAGACAAGGGTTATTAAGCACAGAACAGCTGCAGTGTGGATGAATATGTCCCAAATAGCTGGAATTAATCCAGCGCAAGTGGGCTTGATCCTCAAAGTAAACAAACAAGTTAGTTGGGTAAATAGAGTTTGAGGTGGATGGCTAGAGAAGCATCTATCCCTCGAATTGGCTTTTAACAAATTAATTGGAGTTTCTAAAGTGAATGGAGAGGTTTTAAGAGGGTTTAAACATCAGGAAAAATACCAAGCTTGGAAAGTAGCAGCTTGTGTTTGATTCAAACTGACCAGGAGGGTCACCCAGGCTAAAACCAGGACAAAGTGTGATGAATATCTGTGCTCCCAAGAACTGAACAGCTATGAGAATGCAGAAACATATGTATCCTTATGGTTAGGCATCCAAGACTGTCACAGAAAAGTAAAAGAAGACAGGGAAACAGAGTGGGAATGGTCAAGATGAAGGTCACAGGCATGACCCTGTCTGTTTCTGGCATAAGAAGAAAGTCAATAAGAGGAAGAATGGGTGGAGTAAGGTTCCAGTTTTGTGCAAAATCACAGATCTTGCACACAGAGACACAGTTTTCTAAGTTCCTTAAATACTATGGATAAATACAGGCTATAATCTTAATTCATGTCAAAAATATTTCATGGCTCCCTGATTATCATAGAATTGAAGTGCCTTGTCTTAAACCTGATCTTTAAGGCCCTTTACAAGGTATCCCAATTTCTCCCTTTCAGTCTTTACGTTTTTCATTTTTACAGAAACTCTTGACTACATCCAAAAGCAACTACCCACTTTATTGAAAAGTGACTTGTACTTTCCTACCCCTATGAGCTCACTGACCTATCTACAAGGTCTTCTATTTTAACTCCACTTATCCATGAAGGTCTGGCCTTAATTCAACCCCCTTCAAGAGGTGTTTTGCATAAAAACTAAGAACACAATGGGCTGCATAGTCTGACTGGCTTCCATCTTGGTTATACTGCTTACTAAATATGTAACCTTGATCCAAATGCTTCACTTGTGCTTCAGTTTTTTCATTTGTAAGATGGAAATAACAGCATCTTCCTTTTAGGGTTATTGTAAGGCTCACATGAAACAAAATGTGTAAAACACTTAGAACAGTGCTTTCAATAAATGTTAGCTCTTACTAATCACGAAGCCTTTTAAATCATTCTATTTGAAAGTTATCTCCCTTTTTTGTTCTTTTAAGCAATATGTGTGTGCCTGTAAGCTCAGTTACGCAGTGATGTCTGATTCTTTGTGGCCCCATGGACTGTAGCCTGCCAGGCACCTCTGTCCATGGGGATTCTCCAGGCAGGAATACTGGAGTGGGTTGCTATGTCTTCCTCCAAGGGATCTTCCCAATCCTGGTCTCCCACATTGCAGGCAGATTCTTTACTGTCTGAGCCACCAGGATAGCCTTAAGCAATATGGTCTGGTCTATTTATTTCGTCTTTAAGTTTCAGTTCTTGGGATTTTCAGTTATCATTCTATTCACCTATGTTTGCTTTGTCTTTAAGTTAGGTTATAAGCTCTTTGAGGAGATAGGCCATGTCATGTATTCCTTCTTACTGCTTAGTATCTAGAATAGTCCTTTTCAATGCATGAATGTGCAAAAATATTTAGATGATTTATTTCTATCAAAGTCATCTGTAAAGTCTAAAAAGAGACTTTATTAGCGAACTTCTTTTATCATTCTCTGTATGTAAAAATTCCCAAATGTTTAAAAGTTTTATTAAATATTCATATCTGTACTATATTAACATTCACACAACTGATAACAAATGGAACCTATATATATACATGTGTGTGTTTGTATACATATATGTATACACATACACACCATCAGATCACTGAACGACTAGGAGCTGACCACAGCCCATAAAATTAGAGAAATAAGCTTTAAATCTTATTTTCCTCTTGACTACTTCTTATAAGTACTACTTGAATTAATCTTTGTCCACTGGGAAAGGCAATATATTTTTAGCATACTTTATTCCATCATTGAAATGTTATGAGGAAAAACAATAATTTCATAAGAGATCAGTTGGGATGTAAAGAAATTGTTGGGTGCTATCCTATTTAGTCATGTTGTTTCCATAACCAGCACAGGGTTGGCTGTGGGAGGGAAACTGTGAGCAGCCTGTCTAATCCATGGTCAGGAGACTTGATGGTCTGAAGGATCAGGAATGTTTAGGAGACACGAGGATCTGAAGTTCTATTTCTCCATGGATAAGAAAGTCCAGAGGCCAGCAGTTGCCTTTCCTCTTTACCTCCCAATGAAGTAGTTCAAATCTTCAGAGCAACTCTGTAAATTATAGAGATTAATAAACTGAGGCTGAGTGTTAAGTAATATGCCCGAGCATGTCTTAGTTTAGGTTGTACCTAAAATCATCACACTCCAAACTCACTCTTTACCCTGAAGAGTCACACTGATCCCCTAAAATCATGGGATTTTATCATGTTTATCATCACTAATAACATCTTCATATAGCAGAAGCTTGAGTCATTAAAGTTTGAAAATGCCCACATCATGTTCATATAAAATATTATCTAAATTGAAGGTGATTATGATAACAAAATCCACTCTTAGTATCCACATGCCTGCCACTGAGTATAGTTAGACGTGCTCTTCATACTTTAAGGATGTTGTCTAATTAATCCTGATAATCCATGAGAAAAGTATGTGTTACCCTTTATTTTATAGATGAGGAAGTTCAAGCTTGGAAGTAGAAGATGGAGAGCCAGAAATTGGTATGCAGTCTGCTGGTCTCACAAGCTGTGTTTTTTAACAAAAACTATTCTGCAAACACAGTCAGGAAAATCTGTACTATTTCTGCAAAACAGAATTTGTATCCTTCTCTTCAAAGTGAAATTTCCTGTTGTGATAGTACCAGTGTTCACAAATGTTTCTAATTCTCTGTTACATGTCTGATGATTAATCTCAAGCAATAGTTTTCCCTACTATTGAAGAGAGCTTCCTAAGAAAGAAAAAAAGTAAAAAAAAAATAGTAATCCAAACTGAGTTCTGGATAGAGGTGATCCTAGTAGCTAGAGAAAAGCTCCAAGGGTAGAAAGTGCCACAGACCTTAGCGTTTCCTGGCCAGAGTCTAGAAGCTCTGTGCAGGTCACCACTTCAAGTTAAATAGCAGATCCAAAGGCAAGAAGCAAGCTGCCAGGAAGGCCCACCTCTACATGAAAGCCTGTTTGCAGCAATAATTTCCTTTGCGTTGCCCAGAAGTTTATACTCAGAGCCAGTAATGTTTTCTGCTTTGCTCAATTTCCTAACTATTGAGTTTATAATAGCTATATTAGTGCAATTTCTGTGTGACAGCTCCCTAGAAAATACAATTGTAGAGGAAAATTCTTCCTTTACCTCTGGATATTGCTGGAAAGTAATTACAACCTTATGCCTTTGTATATATTGCAGGGAAAGTGGCAAAAATGTATTAACTTGAACAAGAGCCATTGAAATCCTAATGTTAATGGATAAATGAGCAGCCCTGGTCAGTTGTGTTGGAATAATGTATTTCATTCAATTCATTTATTTAGTAAACTGAATTAGTGTCCATCTTACATCAGGTACTATGCCTGACTAAAATTTTTAAAAATTATAAAATATTAATTATTCCCTCAAGTTGCTTGTTTTCTAATTCTTTCTGTAGAACATCCACCTCCAACACCGTGCTTTTTTATAGTACATTCTGTCGTAATCTTAAATTGTCATATTTTCTCATGAGGCAAAGTTTGAGTGAGACCCAATTCTAAGATTAAAGGATGTGTTAGCAGCAGTCAAATAGGTATTATACTTGGCATCCATTTCTGTCCTTTCTTTTTCATGAGCTTTCCCCAAAGGGAAAGAAAACTACAATTCTCATTCCTCATTCTTATAGCTGGACCTATAAATGCAAATTAATCTCTGTCACTTAGATGCACTCTCATGAGATATGGAAGGTAAAGAGAACTGGAGAGCAGTTGCAGTTAACTAGTGCTGGCAATCTTGGTCACGGAGACTAGCAGTTGTGGTGGCTGGACTCAGCTTCCTCACGTCTGGTCATTGGTTTTACCTTCCTGGTGGAGTGACAGTTGTTGTGGCAGTCCAGTGGGGCCAGCAGCAAGGGCCTGACTCCTGAATTGCAGTTGTGGTACATCCTTAAACTCTACCGTTGAGTTAATCATTAATTCCTGACTCACACCCTTCCAACTTTGCCAACAATTTTGTAATTTTCTAATTCCCTATATTATATCTCTTACCATTTGAAATACAATAGTGTTCTATCTTATGAACTAAACTTTATTTGATACACGTTATTGTCTCCAGATATAGTCCTGATCAGTAAATTCTTAGCTCCTTCAGTTCAGTTCAGTCGCTCAGTCGTGTCCGACTCTTTGCAACCCCATGAATCGCAGCACGATAGGCCTCCCTGTCCGTCACCGACTCCTGGAGTTTACTCAGACTCATAGGTTCTACTTAAAGCAATGTTGAAGCCTAATTTTTTTTATTTGAGACTTTGGATTAAATGGCTTAATTCAATCTGCTTGCCTTGTCCACTGAGCTCCAGAAATGTTTGGGAAAAATAGTTGGAAGTAAGTAATGACTTAAAATCATTTTAAATATGAAGTTCATTATGTTAAATATAAACGTGATTCATAAATTATTTTTCAGTTTGTGAAAATACATTGTTTTCCATTAACCAGTATTTCAGAACGGTGAACTATACTTTCTATGTAGAGGAAAACAGAATCAGCTGATATAGAAATTTTTAAAAATCACACATTTAAAGGAAAAGTTAGTTAGTTTTGTCACTCAGTTGTGTCCTACTCTTTGTGACCCAATGGACTACAGCACACCAGGCTTCCCTGTCATGACCAACTTCCAGAGCTTGCTTAAACTCATGTCCATCAAGTTGGTGATGCCATTCAATCATCTAATCCTCTGCAGTCCCCTTCTCCTCCTACCTTCAATCTTTCCCAACATCAGGGACATTTCCAATGAGTCATTTCTTTGCATCAGGTGGCCAAAGTATTGGAGTTTCAGCTTCAGCATCAGTCCTTCCAGTGAATATTCAGGACTGATTTCCTTTAGGATGGACTGGTTTGATCTCCTTACAGTCCAAGGGATTCTCAAGAGTCTTCTCCAACACCACAGTTCAAAAGCATCAATTCTTCAGTGCTCAAGTTTTCTTTATAGTCCAACTCTCACATCCATACATGACTAATGGAAAAACCATAGCTTTGACTAGATGGACCTTTGTTGGCAAAGTAATGTCTCTGCTTTTTAATATGTTATCTAGATTGGACATAGCTTTTCTTCCAAGGAGCAAGCATCTTTAAATTTCATAGTTGCAGTGAATTTAATTTCACCATCTGCAGTGATTTTGAAGCCCAAGAAAATAAAGTCTGTCACTGTTTCCATTGTTTCCTCCTCTCTTTGCCATGAAGTGATGGGACTGGATGCCATGATTTTCATTTTCTGAATGTTGAATTTTAAGCCAAATTTTTCACTCTCCTCCTTCACCTTCAACAAGAGGCTCTTTAATTCCTCTTCATTTTCAGCCATAGGGGTGGTGTCATCTGCATATCTGAGGTTATTGCTATTTCTCCCAGCAATCTTGCTTCCAGCTTGTGCTTCATCCAGCCTGGCAATTCACTTGATGTACTCTGCATATAAGTTAAATAAGCGAGGTGACAATACACAACCTTGACATACTCCATTACCAATTTGGAACCTGTCCATTGTTCCATGTATGGTTCTAACTGTTGCTTCTTGACCAGCATACAGATTTTTCAGGAGGCAGGTCAGATGGTCTGGTATTCCCACCTCTTTCAGAATTTTCCACAATTTGTGTGATTCACATAGTCAAAGGCTTTGGCATAGTCAATAAAGCAGAAGTAAATGTTTTTCTGGAACTCTCTTGCTTTTTCTATGGTCCATTGATGTTGGCAATTTGCTCTCTGATTCGTCTGCCTTTTCTAAATCCAGCTTGAATATCTGGAAGTGCTCTGTTCATGGACTGTTAAAGCCTGGCTTGGAGAATATTGAGCATTACTTTGCTAGTGTGTGACATGAGTGCAATTGTGCAGTAGTTTGAACATTCTTTGGGATTGGAATGAAAACTGACCTTTCCATTCCTGCGGTCACTGCTGAGTTTACCAAATTTGCTGGCATATTGACTGCAGCACTTTCACAGCTTCATCTTTTAGGATTTGAAATAGCTCAGCTGGAATTCCATCACCTCCACTAGCTTTGTTCATAATGATGCTTCCTAAGGTCCACTTGACTTCACAATCCAAGATGTCTGGCTCTAAGCGAGTGACCACACCATCATGGTTATCTGGGTCATGAAGATTTTTTTCATATAGTTCTTCTGTGTATTCTTGCCACTTCTTAATATCTTCTGCTTCTGTTAGGTCCATAACTTTCTGTCTTTCATTGTGTCTATCTTTGCATGAAATGTTCCCTTGGTATCTCTAATTTTCTTGAAGAGATCTCTAATCTTTCCCATACTATTGTTTTCCTCTAGAGTTCTTCAGAGACTATTGTTTTCTTTGCCTTGATCATGGAGGAAGGCTTTCTTATCTCTTCTTGCTATTCTTTGCAATTCTGCATTCAAATGGGTATATCTTTCCTTTTCTCCTTTGCCTTTAGCTTCTCTTCTTTTCTCAGCTATTCATAAGGCCTCCTCAGACAACCATTTTGCCTTTTTGCATTTCTTTTTCTTTGGGATGGTCTCGATCACTGCCTCCTGTACAATGTCATGAAGCTGTGTTCTTAGTTCTTCAGGCATTCTGTCTACCAGATCTAATGTCTTGAATCTATTTGTCACTTCCACTGTATAATCGTAAGGGATTTGAGTTAGATCATACCTGAATGATCTAGTGGTTTTCCCCACTTTCTTCAACTTAACTCTGAATTTTGCAATAAGGAGCTCATGATCTGAGCCACAGTCAGCTCCTGGTCTTGTTTTTGCTGACTATATAGAGCTTCTCCATCTTTGGCTGCGAAGAATATAATCAGTCTGATTTTGGTATTGACCATCTGGTGATGTCCATGTGTACAGTCATCTCTTGTGTTGTTGGAAGAGGGTATTTGCTATGACCAATGTGTTCTCTTGGCAAAACTCTGTTAGCCTTTGACCTGCTTCATTTTGTATTCCAAGACCAAACTTCCCTGTTATTCCAGGTATCTCTTGACTTCCTTCTTTTGCATTCCAGTCCCCTATGTTGAAAAGGACATCTTTTTTTGGGTCTTAGTTCTAGAAGGTCTTATATGTCATCATAAAACCATTCAACTTCAACTTCTTCAGCATTAGTGGTTCAGACATAGACTCTGATTATTGTGATATTGAATGGTTTGCCTTGGAAACAAACAGAGATCATTCTGTCATTTTTGAGATTGCACCCAAGTACTGCATTTTGGACTCTTTTGTTGACTATAAGGGCTACTCCATTTCTTCTAAGAGATTCTTGCCCACAGTAGTAGATATACTGGTCTATATAATTTATGAAAGTGAAGTGAAAGTCACTCAGTTTGTCTGACTCTTTGCAACCCCATGGACTAAACAGTCCGTGTAATTCTCTAAGCCAGAATAATAGAGTGGGTAGTCTTTCCCTTCTCCAGGAGATATTCCCAACCCAGGGATCAAACACAGGTCTCCCACACTGCAGGCAGATTCTTTACCAGCTGAGCAACAAGGGAAGCCCAATAATACTGGAGTGGGTAGCCTATTCCTTCTCTAGCGGATCTTCCTGACCCAGGAATCGAACCAAGGTCTCCTGCATTGCAGGCAGATTCTTTACCAACTGAGCTATCTGGGAAGCCCAATATAATTTAACTCAGAT
Source organism: Cervus canadensis (assembly GCF_019320065.1). NCBI lineage: Eukaryota > Metazoa > Chordata > Mammalia > Artiodactyla > Cervidae > Cervus > Cervus canadensis. Next base: position 44,611,158 of record NC_057387.1, read on the forward strand.
GAATTAAATTCACCCATTCTGGTCCATTTTAGTTCACTGATTCCTAAAATGTCAATGTTCACTCTTAGCATCTCCTGTTTGACCATTTCCAATTTACCTTGAGTCATGGACCTAACATTCCAGGTTCCTGTGCATTATTGTTCTTTACAGCCTCAGACTTTACTTCTATCACCAGTCACATCCACAACTGGGTGCTGTTTTTGCTTTGTTCAATCTGTTCATTCTTTTTGGAGTTATTTCTCCACTTTTCTCTAGTAGCATTTTGGACACCTACTGACCTAGGGAATTCATATTTTAGTATCCTATATTTTTGCTATTTCATGCTGTTCATGGGATTCACAAGGCAAGAATACTTAAGTGATTTGGCATTCCATTCTCCAGGGGACCACGTTTTGTAAGAACTCTCCACCATGACCCTTCCATCTTGGGTGGCCCTACATGGCATGGCTCATAGTTTCACTGAGTTAGAGAAGGCTGTGATCCATGTGATCAGATTGGTTAGTTTTCTGTGATGGTGGTTTTCAGTCTGTCTGCCCTCTGATGGGTAAAGATAAGAGGCTTACGGAGGCTTCCTGATGGGAGAGACTGACTATGGGGGAATCTGGGTCTTGTTCTGATGGTCCGGCCATGTTCAGTAAATCTTTAATCCAATTTTCTGTTGATTGATAGGGCTGTGTTCCCTCCTGTGGAAGCTCCTTCAGTGCATTCCAAAAGGGAGAAGAGGTCTTCACATTTTCTCTTTTCCTACATTTTCCTTTTTGATTTTATCTCTTTCAAAAAAATAGACAGGTCCAGTGTCCAAAAAAGTTTAATTTCAGTAAAGTCTTCCATTCTGCCAAGAGACCTCTTAGCAGCACTCAAATCAGTTGGTCACTCCCTCCTTGAGACACTGTTTTCCTTTGGCTTCTCTATTAATAAATGTCTTCTTATCTCTGACTGCCTCTTCAGTCAGGGCCCTTTGTAGGTACATCTTCCTAACGGCTTGGACAGCCTTGCTGTGAACTGTAATTGTGAATAAAAACACAGTTCTTTCGAGTCATAAAAACGAGGTGTGTACAAGTGAAGGTATTTTTTTTATCCCTCTCCTCACTTCTGGCACACAGTATAAAACCACAAATCTGAAACTTCTCGGTTTCAGTCGGGGGGCCTGTCTCTCTCTCCCACCTGCGTGGGGAATATCTGTCCACAGGTCAGGCGTGGGTATTCAACCTGACCCTAGCAGGCAGGTTTCCCCGAGGCAAGGGCTGGGGCAAAGGTCTGGTCTCTCTGGGTGTTTCACACCTCCTGGGCCATGCTCATGCCCCCTGGAGGTGAGCCCGGCCCCCTCCCTACTCCACCCTCACAGTCCTCAGGAGTTATGCTGATAAACTCTTAACACCATTTAAAAGAAATCTTAACTATGACTTTAAATACTGTAGCAGAAACTCTTTACTATTAATGACACTGTTATGTTTATAAAAAGGAAACACATCCTAGTACTGGTAAGCTTTGCAATTTCTGAATCTCTCCATCCAGATAGACAAGCAGAAACTTCCATTATTTAGCACCTAATCTCATAGTGTTCTTATCCCAACAGATGCAGTGTGGTATGGATCCATGAGCAACTGTCTGCTTCATTTCATGGCTCTCACCCACAATCTTTACATGTTTTACCACTACAATTTTTTTTTAAGGTATTATGTTTCTTAAGTCTTGTTTCATTTGCACTTGGATTTACTTTACCTAAAGTGGCTCCTGCCTGCTTGTCAACCAGGTAAATTTCTAATAATTCTTCAACTCTCAGTCCAAATATGAACTCCTTTTCTAATACTTTCTCCAAACATTTCAGCACACTGAAGTGACCCTTTAGTGGACCTCTGGTGCAGACATATATTCTTTTATCATGCCAGTGACCGAAATATGTTACAAATATTTGTTTACCTGTCTCTTCATCAAGTGTAAATTTCTTAAAGATAGTGACTACGCTTTTTCTTAATGGTGTAGGAACATTGCTACTTACTGACTACATAGTCTGCAACAATGACAAGAAAATAGTAAGACTGAGGTGCCCAAAACTATACAACTAATAATTAGCCAGAATTAGAGACCAAGTTTATAGATTCCATAGTCTATATTGTACTCTTATTCAAAATATTCAAAAAATGAGTGAATGAATAAATGAATAAAATCAGTGTCATTCAAGGAGGGAAAATGGAATGAATAAATTTATTTTTTGCTTTGATTTAAATATGACTTTTTTAATCAGAAAATCATCCATCAAATGAAAAAATCAGAGGAATACATACAACCAGGTCAAGTATTTTATTTTAGACATTAAATTCATTAATGAAAAAGGTAAGTATACGAAGGAACACAGAGTTTCTCATTTAACCTAAATATAAACTCCTATATCCATTATATCAACTTGTTTTAAAAAAGATTGTTCATTAATAGAAACATTTGTCTTCTATTATTGATTAGTTGTATTTTTAAATATTGGTTATAATCTCCATGCTATAAAAGGAACTCAGTTTAACTACACAATTTAATGAGTTTTGACAAATTATACAGTAATCAAGATATACAGTATTTTCATCTCAAAAGTTCTTATGTTCCACTCACAGGTAGTATTCCACAAACTCTGACCTCAAGCAACATTTGATCTACTTTCTTGTTAATATTTTAATTTTGTTGTTCCTAAATTTCATACAAGTAAAATTTAGAGTGTGTATTTTTTCTGTCTGATTTATTTTACTCTGCATAATATTTTGGAGATTCACCCATGTTGTCGCATACATCAGCAGTTCATTCCTTTAGGCCTGAGTAGTATTCCACTGGATGAATAAAACAGTTTGTTCATCATTCACAAATTCATATGTCTTTGGTTCCATTCCCAGTGTCTGGCCACTATAAATATTTATCATAAATGAAGACAGCATCTATGAACATTTGTGTTAAAGTCATCGTGACTTTAACATGTTTCATTTCTCTTGGGTAAATAATGAGGAACAAAATTCTTTTTTTTTTTTATATATTTTTTTTCTCATTTATTTTTATTAGTTGGAGGCTAATTACTTTACAATATTGTAGTGGTTCTTGTCATACATTGACATGAATCAGCCATGGATTTACATGTATTCCCCATCCCGATCCCCCCTCCCACCTCCCTCTCTACCCGATCCCTCTGGGGAAAATTCTTGAATCTATGGTAAGAGTATCAGGTATCATTGTTGCACCATTTTACATTCACACTCACAGTGCAGTTCCAATTCTTTGTGCTATTGTCACACATTTTACATTTACATATGCTATCATACCCTGCAAACATTATTAGTCTTGGTCTAAACAGTGAATATATTTTAATTAAGAAACAAGAAAATGCCATTTTTGTTGCCTCAAATGTTCATCATTTCCAGGGCTCTTCTTTTTTTAGATCCAAGTTCCTATTTTATTTTATCTTTTCCTCCACTTGAAAACTTGATGCAATTTTCATAGTTCAGAACAGCTGGCAATTAAATTCTCTCAGGTTTTGTTTACCTGAAATATTTTTATCTCACCTTTGTCTCTAGTGGATATTTTTTGCTGTAAGTAGTACTCTAGGTTCTCAGAGGTTTTCCTTTCAGAACTTTCAGTGTCTTCCAGTCTGCGTTATTTCTAATGAGAATCCTTCAGTCATTATTAGTATATGAAAACTTGTTCCAGGGAATATTTGTCTTTTAAACATTTTTGGCTATTGTTTTTTTTATTATTTTGTCATGTCCTGGTGTGTATTTTTTAAAATTATCTTGCTTGGAATTCATTGGAGCTTCCTGGATCTATACATTTATAGGTTTCACTATATTTGTAAAATTTGGGATCAGTATTTAATTTTTTCTGCATATTCCCATGCCTTTCTGGGATTTCACTTCATATATGTTAGATACCTTGTTGTTGTCTCAGAGGTTACTAGACTCTGTTTAATGTTTTTCAATTTTTTTCAGAGGCTAAGGAGTGTGAGGAATATTCTATGTTGGAGAAGGGATGGGGACTTCCAGCAATTGGAGCGCCGCCCAATTTTTGGCCTTTTATTGTTAGCTTGGGAACTGTCCTGGCGCCTGTGAGTATGCCATGTGGCTCATGTGTTATATAATGAGCACATAATGGGGCCTGAGGTCTCCTGGAAGTCAAGTTTTCTGCCATCTTGGGCCTAGTAGGCTCTAACCAGTTTTTGTGGTATCCTGTTCTTAATGGTCGTGTCATTCTTTTAATGATTGTGCCCTGTCACCTTGCTTCCTGTCTTATTCCTTCTGGATTCACCACTGAATGTTTCAGATGTTCAAAGAGATCTGTACATTAAACTAGTGAGAGGTTGACCATTTCCCAGCCTTGTTTGAGGTCTGAGAATTATTTGTTTTATATTGCATGTAGTTCTTTGTTTGTTCTTGTAGAGCTGTATCATATCCACAAGCACTTCAGTAGTCAAAGGCACAGTGAATTCCTCTGCAGATTTCTGGAGCTCCTTCCTCTCGATAACTCTCTCCTGTATGGGTGTGCGTGTGTGCTGTCTCTCAGCCATTTCCAACTCTGTGTGACCCCACGGACCGTAGTCCCCAGCAGGCTCCTCTGTCTATGGAATTTTCCAGGCAAGAGTACTAGAATGGGCTGCCATTTCTTAATCCAGGAGATCTTCCCGACCCAGGGATTGAACTCAAGTCTCCCATCTCCTGTCTCCCTCATTGGCAGGTGGGTTCCTTACCACTGAACCACCTGGGAACCCCTCGCTCCTGTATGCTTCCCCACCAATTCTAGCTGCTTCAGCCTTCCTGCACTCTGATTTCTGACTCCACAAATGAGTGACATCTCTGTGTTCTGAGTTCACCTTCCGTTTGCCACCATACGGAAGGAATAACCAGGCAGAAAGCTAGGACAGTTGTAGGGGTAATCTCATCTATTTTCCTTTTCTTTCAGAACAGTCCTGCTCTATCTGTTACCCAATGTCTGAAAACTTATGATCAGTACATTTTGTCCTGTGTTCTAGTTGTTTACAGTGAGCGAGCATTGTAAATACTAGTTATTTTGTCATGGCTAGAAACGGAAGCAGTTGAAATTTTTAGAGAGAAAATTTTATGAATTTTTAAAATAAAAAAGCTTTTGGGACTAAGTTTCCTTAAACCTAGTTTCCTTCATCGTGTAGAATTCAGTGAGAACTCATATTCAGAATGATGGTCCAGAAGCACTGTAATATTATAAATTATCAACCAACCTACCTTGAGTATTATAACTATTTTTAAAGAATGAATAAGATTGCATTAAAAAAATTTGTGAGGGTTACAACAGTTTTTTTTTTCTTTTGCTCATTTCAGTTCACTAGAAAACTATATTTATGTGCCCATTCTATTACCTGAGTATTCTGGTAAATTATTACGTTATATCATTACTAACATTTTGATTGTTTTTATTTTCCATGCTTATCATGTACATTTTTCACTTACCCAGGGCTGCCTGTGAATATTCAAATACATTTTTTATTTTTGGTAAGGTCTTTTGAGAACAAGTTCTGATTTATCCCTCTTCAAAGCAGGGCAAGGAACACCATTAAAAAGAGTCTCATTTATTTCCCCAAGTAGATAATTGCCCATAGTGAATTTTCCTGAAAAAGAGTTGTACCTGGACATAAGAAAGAAGAAAGCTCAAATCATGCCAAAATGAAAAATTGAATCAGTGCCTGAGTAGGCAAAAATGGCCTTCTCAGACCTCAATACAGCACTTGGCCTACTTTTTTTCTTAAGATTTTGTTTCTGGCTCCCAGTTTATCATTTCTGTAATGGGCTTTTAAATGACTTTTTTCTTCAGGAAAGTAGCATTTATCATGGTGGTAGAAAGAGCTCTGGGATATGACTTGGGAGAACTGGGTTATGGCCTTGCTGGTTCTGTGTGTCTGTGAGCTATGTGATTTGTGGGAAATTATTTACCTTATCTGAGGTTTGGAATAGGAGGTTTTTTCATTCTGGATTTCTTTTCTTGTTTTGACAGTGGTTTTTAAGCTGAAGAATATTGTATCTAAAATATTATTTCATAGAAGTTCATGTGCAAAAGAGATAAAAGTAGATCTTCCCTGACCTATGGGAACACTTGAAGGCTCTCCAGTTCATGCTCTCCCACTGGCCCCTGTAGGTTCCTAAAGGAACGTACAGGGCTCCCAGGGAACAAGTGTGAAAAAGTCTCTGTGACATACAACTCCACTCCATATAACTCAACCATGATGGCCCAGAGGAAAATCTCTTCCTCTAAAAATGGCATAGTCATATCGCAGAAAAAAAAGAGTTGGATAAGGTCTTACCTCTACCTCCTTTTAGCTGAAGGATCCTGGATAGTATCTTTTTTCCTTTTATTTTTTCCAGTTTTATTGAAATATAATTGACCCATAGCACTGTATAAGCTTAAGATTCACAGCATAATAATTTGTTCTACGTATATCATAAAATGATTGTTGCAAGTTTAGTTATTTAGTTACAAAAGAAAAAGGAAAAATATTTTTCTTGTGATGAGAACTCACAGGCTTTACTCTCTTAACATCTTTAATATATATCATACAGCAGTGTTAAGAATAGTCATTGTGTTGTACGTTATATCCCCAGTATTCTCTTATAACTGAAGTTTGTACCTTTTGACCACTTTTATACAATTTCCCCTCCCACGACTCCCTGTCCTTGATAACCACGAATCTGATCACTTTTCCATTAGTTTGGTTTGTTTGTTTTAGATTTCAGATATAAGTGAAATCATACAGTATTTGTGTTTTTCTGTCTGACCCATCTCATTTAGGGTCCAGTCCCTGGTGGCTTAGACAGGAAAGCCTCTGCCTACAAAGCGGTAGACCTGGGCTCAATCCCTGGGTCGGGAAGATCTCCTGGAGAAGGAAATGGCAACCCACTCCAGTATTCTTGCCTGGGAAATCCCTTGGACGGAGGAGCCTGGTAGGCTACAGTCCATGAGGTTGCAAAGAGTCGGACACGACTGAGTGACTTCACTTTCATCTCATTTAACATAATGCCCTCAAGATCCATCCATGTTGTAACAAATGGCAGGATTTTTTTCATTTTTATGGCTGAATAATATTCCATTTTATATACAAACAACATTATCCATTCATCTGTCAGTGGACACTTTGGTTGTTCCCATATCTTGGCTATTGTAAATGCTGCTGTGAAATTGGGTGCAAATATCTCTTTGACATATTGATTTCATTTCCCAGTGATATACTTCCAGGAGTGAAATTGCTCAATCCTATGTATAGTTTTAGTTTTAATGTTTAAGGAAGCTCCATACTATTTTCTGCTTCCCTCATAGCTCAGTCAGTAAAGAATCTGCCTGTAGTACAGGGGATCCAGGTTCGATTCCTGGGTCAGGAAGAACCCCTGGAGAAGGAAGTGGCAACCTGCTCCAGTATTGTTGCCCGGAGAATCCTACGGACAGAGGAGCCTGGCAGGCAACAGTCTATGGAATTTTAAGAGTCGTACATGACTGAGCAAATAAGCATATACACATACTATTTTCTATAAACGGTGTACCAATTTATAATTCCATCATTAGTATATAATGGTTTCCTTTTCTCCATATTTTTGTCAGCATTTGTTGTATCTTGGCTCTTTGATGCTAGCCATTCTACCAGGTATTTTATTGTGGTTTTGGTTTGCTTTTCCCTAATTATTATTGATGCTTGGCATCCTTCCATGCATCCATTGATCATTTAAATATCTTTTACAGAAAAATGTCTATTTATGTTTTGCCTTTTTTCTTTAGATTATTTGTGGTTTTGTTTAAGTTTCCTATATATTTTAGATATTAACTCTTTATCAGATATTTGGTTTACAGAATTTTTCCCATTCCATAGGTTGTCTCTTCATTTTACTGATCATTTTCTTTACTGTGCAGAAGATTTTTAGTTTTTTGTATTCTCACTTATTTTCTTTTGATTGTAACATTCTCTCTTTTTCTTTGATATTTACCATTTTAATTACAATATGTCTTAGTATGGTCCTCTTCAGAGTGATCCTGTTTGAGACTCTGCTTTCTGGATGTGGATGTCTGTTTCCTTTTCCAAGGTAGGGAAATTTTCAGCTATTATGCCTTCAAATACATTCTCTGCCCCTTTCTCTCTTTTCCTTCTGGGACCCTTATACTGTGGATGTTAGTATGAATGATATTGTTTCAGCAGTCTCTTAAATGAGATTAAATTATTTTTATTTTATTAAATTTTAATAAAATTTTTATTTTATTAAATTCTCTTAAATTCTTTTTATTTTCTCACCTTGTTTCTGTTCATCTTCAGTGATTTTCACTGCTTTTGTCTTCCAGCTTGCTAATCCAGTATCATATAATCTACTACTGGTTCCTTCTAGTATATTTTTTATTTCCATTATTGTATTCTTCATCTCATCTCTGTTTAGTTATTCTTTATATTTTCTCTTTGTTTAAAGCTTCTAAATTCCCATTTTGTTCATCCATTCTTCTCCTGAGTTTTTTGTTTGTCTTTACAATTGTTACCTTTAACTCTTTATTGGGTATGTTATCTCTACTTCACTTGGCTCTTCAGGGGTTTTTATTTTTTTCCTTCATTCGGAACATGTTTCTCTGTCACCTCATTTTTGCTTATTTTTCTGTTTTTATTCTTATGCATCTAGTAGTTTGGTCTCCAAAGCACTCTCCTTTGATCACCAGAGCTATGTACTCTAAGGGTGCCCCTTCGGCATGTTGTGTGGGTCCTTTAGTTGTGGTGGGCTGACTACAGTTGGAGGTCTGGTAGGCATGGCACCCCTGGCCCAGTGGGTTAGGCCTGCCTTTGCAGAGGCTGCTCCCACTGGTTGGTGAAGCTGGGTCATAATGAAGCTGGCTGTAGAACCTCATGAATCCTGGGCCTAGTGCTGGCTCACTGGTAGGCTGGGCCAGGTTCTGAGGTGTGTGGTTGCAGGATCAGGGGTCCTAGATCTAAAGTCAGCCTTCTGGTGGCAGGGGCTAGGGTTTTATAGGGGTGTCCCAGGGCTAACATGAGTCTTCTGGTGGACGGATCCAAGCCCAAGTGGTCCTGGGACTAGTGTCATCCAACTGGTGGGTGCACTTGGGTACCAGAATCTCTGGCTTCAGGGCCTGGTCCACTGGTGGGTGGGGTCAATGCCTGACCCTATTAGCTTCAGGTTCTGGGTGTCCTGAAGCTTGTGTCAGGCCACTGTTGTGTTAAACCAGATCCTGGGGCTGCTGGCTGAGGGGCCTAAGGCGTCTCAGAGCTGCTGCCACCCTGCTGGTGGTCTGAGTCCTGCTACTCCAGGCTGCAGGGATGCAGTGGTCCTGGAGCTAACGTTGGCCCACTGGTAGACAGAGCTGCATTCTGGGGTCTCTGGCTGCAGAGCCTGGGGATGCCTGGACTCGTACATGCACATTGGTGTGTGGGGGCACCATCCTGGGTCTTCTACTGCACAGTCTGTCCTGGGGGAACTTTGGGCTCAGGGGTGGGGGCAGGGGAGGTGAGTTCTTAAGGCAGCCTGCCTGCTGGTGCATGGGACTTGTCTTCACCATTCAGTTGCTTGGCCTGAGGCATACTAGTGTCAACAGTCTGGTGAGTGGGCCAGAATTGCAGTGCTAATAAACTAGAGGGAGGATCCCAAAATGGTACTTGCCAGCACCAGTGTCCTCAGGGTAGAACAAACTCCCCAAAATAGCTACCTACCACTAGTGTCTACATCCCCAGGTTGAGTTTCCAGTTGCATCTTGCTGTTCTGGGAGACTCTCTAAGAGAGAGATCAAAGTCAATTCTAAAGGAAATCAGTCCTGAATATTCATTGGAAGGACTGATGCTGAAGCTGAAGCTCCAATACTTTGGCCACCTGATGTGAAGAGCTGACTCACTGGAAAAGACCCTGATGCTGGAAACTCAACCTGGGGATGTAGACACTAGTGGTAGGTAGCTATTTTGGGGAGTTTGCCCTGGCTTTCAAAGCCAAATGTTCTGAGGGCTTATCTTCCTGGTGCAGGACCCCTTGGGTGCAAAGCCCCATGCAGAGCTCAGACCTGTTGTTTCTTGGGGAAAACTTCTGCAATTGTAGTTAACCTCTCATTTGTGGATTGCCTAGCCAGGAGCATGAGTCTTGATTATACCATGAATCAACCCCTCCTACCTCTATCGTGCTTCTTTCTTTATATCCTTAGTTGTAGATCTTTCTGCTAGATTCTGGTCTTTCTCATCAATAGATCCTTTATAAATAGTTGTGGTTTTGGTATGACTGTGAGAAGTGAGTTCAGGGTTTTCATACTCCAGCATTTTCCCCCAACTCTCCGTTTTGTGTCTTTTGACTAGAGACTTTAATCCACTTCCATTTAAGGTAATTATTGATAGGTTAAAAACTTACTATTATCATTTTGTTAATTGCTTTTGGGCTGTTCTGTAGGGCCATTGTTCTTTGTTTTTCTTGCTGTCCTTTTGTGTTTTGATGTCTTTGGTCATTATGCTTTGACTTCTTTACCCTGTTCTTTCATGTGATTACTGCATGTTTTTCCCTTGTGGTTACCATAAGACTTACACAAAGACTTACCATAAGACTTACATAAAGTTTTGTAAAATTGTAACACCCTATTTTAAGCTGGTAACAACTTAACTTCAAGGCATTCCTAAACTACACACTTTTACTCCTCCTCACCCTCACAAGTTTATTGATGCCTGTTTACATACTTTTTATATTGGATAACCAATAGCAGATAATTGTAGTTAATTTTACCATGTTTTGTTTTTTAACTTTTAAACTAGAGTTGTAAATGCATTGTATGCTGCTAATACCACATTACAGAATCTGACTATATATTTATTATTTCCAGTGAGTTTTACTCTACCTTCTTATGGTTTTATGAAGTTAATTAGTGTCTTTTTTTACTTCCACTTAAAGAACTCCCTTTATCATTTTTTGTAAGACAAGTCTGGTGGTGATGAACTCCCTCTGCTTTCATTTGTTTGGGAAAGTCTTTATTTCTCCTTCATTTTTGAAGGACATCTTTGCTGGGTATAGGATTCTTGGTTGACAATTTTTCTTATAATATTTTGAATGTATCATCACATTCTCTCCTGGTCTGAAAAGTTTCTGTTGAGAAATACACTGATAACCTCATGGGTTTTCATTATGTATGATTTCTCTTTTTTTCTCTCACTGCTTTCAAAATTCTATCCTTGTCTTTGACTTTTGACAATTAAATTAGAATCTGTCATGGTGTAACCCTCCTCATGTTCAACCTATTTGGGGTCTTTTGGACCTCATAGATCTGGATGTCCTTTTCTCTTTTAAGATTTAGGAAGTTTTCAGCATTTATTATTTCAAATACTCTGCATCCCTTTCTCTTCTCTTTCTGGAATTTTCATAATGCAGATCTTGTTTCTTTTGATTCTGTCCCATAAATCCTGTGGGCTTTTTTTTTTTTTTTAACTCTTTTTTATTCTTTTTCTTCTTTTGCTTCTCTGACTGGATAATTTCAAATGTCCTGTCTTCCAATGATTCTTTTGTCTGTATGGTTGAGTCTACCTTTGAAGCTCTCTGTTGAATTCTTCAGGTCAGGCCTTATATGTTTCAGTTCTAGGATTTCTTTTTTGTTTTTTTGTTTTTGTTTGGAGGGTTTCTATTTCTTTGTTGAAAGTCTCATTTTGTTTATACATAGTTTTCTTTATTTTGTTTACTCATCTTGGTATTCTTATAGTTCATTAAGCTTTTATAAGAGTTCATAGTTCTCCATTTCTTTAGGGTTAGCTATTGGAGCTTCATTAATTTTCTTTGGTGATGTCATATTTACCTGATTTTTATGATCCTTGATGCCTTACACTGGTGTCTCTGCATTTAGGGAAGCATTTTCCTTTTTCAGATTCTATAGGTTCACTCTGGCAGACAGTTCTTCACCAGTCACCTCAGTTTGAGTGTCTGGGTATAACTTCTGGTAATGTCCTAAGCAGATTTGTCTTGTAATCAGGATCTGTTTTTGTGCAAAGCCACTTTCTGAGCTCTGGGGTGAGGGGAGGAGATTGGGGAAGCTGCTGCTGGCTAACAGTTGGATAGGACTTCTGACTTGGTTCCCTACCCAACTGAAAGTGTAGTTACCTGGTTTTTGTGGTCAGGCTTACTAAGCAGTCAGAACTAGATACTATACTCAGCAGTGTATGGGGAATACAAATTAATTTCTCTGCCCTGGCAGGGCAACAGGGTGGGCCCCGGAGCCTACACAGCTTGTTTTTTGGGAATCTGAATTGAGCAAGACTGTGCACAGAATTCCCAGGCCACATGAGGCCACTAGTTTACTCTGCAGAAGGGGAAAGCCACAGACTGTGATCTGTATTCAAGTGCCACTGTAAGTGGGGCTGTTGGATGAACTACACAGCTTCCCATGTGTTTTGTTTAGGTTTCCTAGTTGGGTGAGCTGAAGGCTGTATTCAGCAATGAGCAAGGCTATGAATTAGTTTCCCTGCCCAGGAGAGCTTGAGAACTGGCTCCAAGACTGGCAAGGCTTTTCATTTGTGGTCTTGACTCAAGCCAACTGACACTAAAAGCTCTCCAGCCAAACAAGACAACTGGCTTCACTCTGCAGATGAACTCTGTCTGCCATACTTGTGCATGAGCACTGTTAGGCTATGTAACTTCCGGGTGTTCTGGCCAGGCCTTTTGATCAGTCAGGCCTGGGAGACACTCAGAAGTGGGCTGGGATGTGATTGGCTTCCCTGCCAGTGTGGGGGTAAGTCTAGTTGCAGGGCCAGCAAAGCTGTTTGTTTGAGGTCCCAAATCAGACAGACCTGTACGCTTCCAAGTCCCCTGATCAGACTATTCCATGTCTTGGCTCTGCCAATGAGCAAAGGCACTGGTTGAGACTGTACCTGGGTGCTACGGGTAGGAACTCATTCTGCCAAGATCCAAGTACTGATTATTGCAAGCCTCTTCTTCCCTCTTCTGTCACAATCAGATTCCCAGTATTTGAGCACCACAGAAATTCTGCAATCTCTGTGAGACACAGCTGGAGTGGAGGTTCCCAAAAAGTGATCCAGGATGCTCAGTGAGCTAAATGTCCACCCTGGGCTCTCTTTTCTTACTGGAGAACTGTAGGCTCAGGGGAAGCCTCTTGGCATGGTACTCCTCCAACCTGGGAGAGGAGCAGTGCAGTTGCACCTGCATTGGCACAACTGTGCAGTTGCCACTCCCCTATTCTAGTATGGGCTCTCTTGGTCTCAGCAGTGCAAAGTGCAGCCTCAGCCTCTCCCCCATGTTCTAGGATTCTCTCAGTGGTGTCTTACCTGTTACTAGTGGTTAATTGTTTGCCTTGTGAGGGGGAACCAAGTCAGGAATGACCTATGTCCCCATGTTGGTGACGTCACTCCTGACCTAAGAACTTTACCTAGCTGAACTTCAGTTTCTTTCCTGCAAAATGGGAATGTGAATGAAATATACTTTGTAATTAAAATACTACGTGAGAATGCTTGGCAAACCACTAAATGCCATTCAAATGTTGGCTTTCATTGATAAGTAGGAAAACGGAAAGGAAAAATTTGAGAATATGATCAAGAGTATTAATTATTGAGGTAAAGATTGTTGAGTGGAGAAAATCTTTGGGATACTTCTGGAAAGGCACTGGGTACTGAAAAAAATGATATAACATTGTCAATGAGAGCAATGCTTTGAGCCAGATTATCTGGGTTTGGATCTCAAATCCACTACTTATTATCAATGTTAATTCCCTGAGCCTCACTTTTCTTATTTGTAAAGCGAAGAAACTTAGAGAGCTATAATAAAGGATCAATGAATTAATATACCTGAAATTATTTAAAAATAACTTTGATATTTGATGATATATTAAATATTATTTATCATAATTTTGAAAATAATCCTTATCTTTCTCTGAATCTTCATTGTTAAAAAAGAAATGATAATTTATAAATAAGATGCATGATTATAAAATTAATTTTGCTAATAATACTTCTAAAGGACACCTAATGTTCTTTTAAAATGTTATGTTTTATTAAAATTGTAAGGATATTTTTCATGTTTAGTTACAAACTAAAACACTATAATAGGCACAGTTCACTCTTTTATAGTCTTAAAAATCCAGGGATACAAATTTCTTTTTAAACACCATACAGAAAAAAACAGAACCCAAGGAAATTGCAAAATTTGTATTAAAAACTTAAAAAAATATAAACATTTGCTTAAAAGATTTGCCAGAAAAGCAAATATTTGCCTTAAAACTAAAAAGTTATTCTTTGATGTATTATAATAAAAATGAAGGTCTTTTTCTCCCTTTCTTTCCTTAATTGACAAGAATAACTTCACAGAGGTAGTGTGCTTGAAGAGAATTTCTCAATGACAGCTACCTTTCAGCAAGTTTGCCCTGGTGTTTGTCACCCATGCTTTAGCATTCTGAAGCATTCTGTTTACTAAGAAGGTGTTGCTTTGGCAAAGGGTTTAGTCTGCCTGACATGTAATGAATTAAAACTCACTCTTTTTTAAAGACACAGAATCCTGAGGAAGCAGACACCTTGCAGTTACAGTACATTCAAACACACTGAAAGGGAATATTAAAAAATTAAAAGCCTGGTGTTTTATGACCCTTGGGAGGGAGCCAAACTGCAGTTTACTCCCCAGTCTTCATTTCACAACTTCTCCAGAACAGCCTGTCTGTAGATTAGGGAATTAACCTCAGGTCAAAGGCTTGACCTGATGGGTTCAAATTTAATCCCATTCCTTTGATTGGTTCAGGGCATGTGTACTAATACCAATCAATAAGACCAAAGCAAAGGTTTGCTGGAATCATCAGAGACAGTTTTCCTTTACTCTGTAGAGAGCCATCTCTCTCTTCCGCCCAATTTGGTTCCCTTGCTGGTGGCAGATATCCTGCTGCCATATTGAGAAGGAGCTAAATCAATTTGAGTTCATTTTATATTACTTACAGATGAAAGTGGGCCAACAGAGAAAGTATGTTTTTTTTTTAAATAAATTCATTTATTTTAATCGGAGGCTAATTACTTTACAATATTGTAGTGGTTTTGCCATACATTGACATGAATCTGCCATGGGTATACACGTGTTCCCCATCTGAATCCCCCTCCCGAGAAAGTATATTATACAAAACTGTATTTCAGGTTATTAGGTGTTTTATGATTAAAGGGATTCTGAAAGAGAAAGCAAAGCTATGATAAAAGTATTAGAATAGAGTCAAACAAAATTGTCTGTTAGCTTTGACTCCACCCATTATAAATTCTGTGACCTTGGGCAAATTACTAAACACCTCTGATTAACTAAAAGTAAGGGATTCTTATGGAAGAAGTGCAAAGCAGTGTACAGCTTCCCAGGTGGTTCAGTGGTAAAAATAATCCGTCTGCCAATGCAGAAGATGCAGGAGACATAGGTTCAATCCCTGGGTCAGGAAGATACCCTAGAGGAGGAAATGGCAACCCACTCCAGTATTCTTGCCTGGAAAATTCCATGGACAGAGGAACCTGGTGTGGGCTACAGTCCATGGGGTCTCAGAGAGTCAGGTAAAACTGAGTAGCTGAGCATGTACACACAGAGAACAATGTAAACAAATTTTACTTTTTAATGCTTTTCCTAGAAACCATTATTTCTACCCATATTTCAGGCAGAAATGCCCAGAAACTTATATAAGGTAAGAATTTGTACACCATGCATTAATTTAAATATATTCTGAACAAGACAGGATTTTGTGGAAGGGCAAAGTGACTTTGAATGGAATGCTATAGACACAATACTGTCTAAATTACATCTTATGAAAAAGTAAGGGATATTTCAGACAAAATAAATCTTGCTGCTGGATTTCAATACATCTCTATAATTAACATCAAGGAGACTTCATTAGGTGATTATGTTATCCCTGTGAAATATTACTTGGTTTAAAATATAATTCTGAAACTGTAATGCATAACCTGAATGCTTTGGGCAGATGGAATTACTTTCCTCTACATCCTCAAGGTTTGTGGCAAACATTTATTCACTTCTGTTTTGCTTCTGTGAGTCAGGATAAGGATTTTGCCTTAGGGATCTGAGGGTACCTGTGGTACCTGCCTCCGTCTATGGCCATACCACCCTGAATGTGCCCAATCTCTTCTGTCTCAGGGTTGGGAAAACTAGGACCCATGAGTATTTGGGAGACTTGGTTGTGACAGTCCATCTGCTCCCAACATTGAAATGGAGGTAATTATGTAAGGTTACTTATATCCCTTTCTTATCAATCTATCATCCTTTGCTCAGTGCAAATATTACAGAATTACACAGGTACAAAAAGATACCATCCTAAAGTATCAGAATCCCAGGCTTGGGAATCTGTTATGAGCTAAGTTGTGTACTCCTAAAATTCAACATTGAAGTCCTAACTCTCAGTCCTTTAGGATATGAGTCTACTTGAAGGTAATTTAGTTTTGTCTTCACTTTGTGAGGTAATTGGGATAGGCTATAACCCAGTATGATTGGTGTCCTTGTAAGAAGAAGAGGGACTTCCCTGGTGGTCCAGTGGTTAAAAAGTCACCTGCCAATGCAAGGGACATGGGTTCAGTTCCTGGTTGGGAAATTAAGCCCGTGCGTCACAACTACTGTGCCTGTGCTCCCCAACAAGAGAAGCTGCTGCAAGGAGAAGCCAGTGTACCTTAATAAAGACTCAGCACAGCCAAAAATAAAACAGTAAATACATTTTTTTTAAAGTAAAGAGATTAAGACCCAGATACAGAGGGAAGACTATGTAAAAATATAGAAAGAAGAAAGCCATCTAGAAGCTAAGGAGAGAGGCCTGTGAGAGAAACCAACCTTGCCCACCATTTGATCTCAGACGCCCAACCTCCAGAACTGTGAGGAAATAAATTTCTGCTGTCTAAACCATCAAGTCTGTGGTTCTTTGACTGCTCTTTGTTGTTGTTCAGTTGCTCAGTCATGTCCAACTCTTTGCAACCCCATGAACTGCAGCACGCCAGGCCTACCTGTTCATCACCAACTCCCAGAGTCCACCCAAACCCATGTCCATCAAGTCTGTGATGCCATCCAATAATCTCATCCTCTGTCATCCCCTTCTCCTCCTGCCCTCAATCTTTCCCAGCATCAGGATCTTTTCCAGTGAGTCAGCTCTTCACATCAGGTGAAGAGCATTGGAGCTTCAGCTTTAGCATCAGTCCTTCCAATGAATATTCAGGACTGATTTCCTTTAGAATTGACTTCGATCTCCTTGCAGTCCAAGGGATTCTCAAGAGTCTTCTCCAACACCACTGTTTTCAAAGCTTCGATTCTTTGACCCAGCTTTCTTTATGGTCCAACTCTCACACCCATACATGACTACTGGAAAAACCATAGCTTTGAGTATACAGACCTTTTTTGCAAAGTAATCTCTTTTTTTAATACACTGTCTAGGTGTGTCATAGCTTTTCTTCCAAGAGCAAGCATCTTTTAATTTCATGGCTACAGTCACTATCTACAGTGATTTTAGAGCCCAAGTAAATAAATCCTGTCACTGTTTCCATTGTTTCCCATTCTATTTGCCATGAAGTGATGGGACCAGATGCCATGATCTTCATTTTTTGAATGTTGAGTTTTAAGCCAGCTTTTTCACTCTCCTGTTTCACTTTCATCAAGAGACTTTTTAGTTCCTCATCGCTTTCTGCCATAAGGGTGGTGTCATCTGCATATCTGAGGTTATTGATATTTCTCCTGGCAATCTTGATTCTAGCTTGTGATTCTTCCAGCCCAGCATTTCACATGATATATTCTGCATATAAGTTAAATAGTCAGGGTGACAATATACAGCCTTGATGTACTCCTTTCCCAATTTTGAACTAGTCCATTGTTCCATGACCAGTTCTAACTCTTGGCTGCTCTAGCACACTAATATACATCTATGTGAGTGTTTTGGGTCCTAAAGCAGAAAAACTTGTGTATGGCAGATCCTGCCTTCTCCCTGGATGCTTATAGTCTGAACAAGTAACTCCTAAATCCTTGTAAACTGCGAGGATTCAGGCAGGAGGCTAGTGTGTCGGGTCCTTTTCTTGGAACTGAGTAAGACTTAAATGTCTGAACTTATTAATTCTAACTGACTTCTGCCTTGCTCTTAGCACCCGACTCAGGCTGACTTTGGAACTTGCAGTTGTAAGAGGTCCCAAGGATGAAGGTTCTATTCTGGGACCTGTCACTAAAATAGAAATTTAAATAGAAATTTAAAACATCAAAAATTAGTACTTATGAGCTAGATGGTCATGGTAGGTCAGTTAACTATTGGTCTCAGTTTCTTTACCTGTACAGTGAGTTAGGTAATTTTGACAACAGCTTAAAGTTCATTTTGGCTCTAATACACATATAATGATAGTTTAAAATAAAAAATTTTAACCAAATATGGTTCATGACCCAAACCCAACTCCCTGCTTGTTTTTATGCAACTCATGAACTAAGAATGGTTTTACATTTTTAAATTTTTTTTTTTTGATCAAGGATAATTTTTAAATCAGTGCTTTATATGTCATCTTTTTCTTCTAAGTGAAAGTGTAATTCACTCAATCATGCCCACTCTTTGTGACCCCATGGACTGTAGCCCATCAGGCTCCTCTGTCCATGGAATTCTCCAGGCAAAAATACTGGAGGGAGTTGCCATAAAGCAGATTCTTTACTGTCTGAGTCATCAGGGCATGGTACTAATTTTTGCTATTTTAAATTTATTTAATCTTTACAACAACCCTATGAAATATGTGCTACTTTTTCTTTTATACGTGAGCAACTGAAGTAACTAACCAAAGGTTACACAATTAATAATATTTCAGTTCTACTGGAATTCATGCTCAGGGTATCTTACCCCAGAACCCATGCTCCAAAACTGCCACTGCATTTTAAAAAGAGTCCAATGCTATGAGGTTAGTATATTATGTATCAAAAGAGAGGTGCTAGCAGCATGTTCCGGAGTATTCCCTGGGAAAAGATCACTGCTTCAGGGGAGTAAGGGAAGGCTTTGTAGGACAATAAGGCCAGGACTGCATGGACCACTAGCTTTGAACTTCAATTAAGTAAAATGCTATCACCACCCCCCTCAAAAATTTCATTCTTCTCATTAATAGGCCCATATTATTTAAAATACATTGATTTATTATTATATTAACTGTTATATTGATGAAGTGAAGTGAAAATTGATCAGTCATGTTCAACTCTTTGTGACCTCATGGACAGCCCACCAGGCACTTCTGTTCATGGGATTCTCCAGGCAAGAATACTGGAGTGCGTTGCCATTTCCTTCTCCAGGGGATCTTTCTGACCAGGTCTGAACCCAGGTCTCCTGCATTACAAGCAGATTCTTTACATTCTGAGCCACTGAATAATGTTTAATTATTATTATTAAAATTTGTGGACACTTGTTTTCTCTCATTTATATAAATACTTCCATATCCTAGATTTTGCCTCCTGGCCCATGAAACCTAAAATATTCACTATCTGCTGCTTTATAGAGAAAGTTTGCTGACCTCTGCTCTAGAATGTTAAAGTGTAAAATAAAGTATAAAAATAAATTTGGGTGATTGGAAAGATGATCGTCACCATTAACATTAACCTTTCTCTCATTTATTATCAAATTGTTGTCAGTAAAATTAGGTACATTTCAGCTATGATGTTGCTAATTATATTTTAATTTTTAATACATCATTTTAAGTTTTGGAAGTGATTATTGTTTGAATGGCGGAAATAAAAATGTCTTTTGAATGATGACAAAATAGGAATGCTGCTGCTGCTGCTAAGTCGCTTCAGTCATGTCCGACTCTGTGCAAGCCCATAGACGGCAGCCCACCAGGCTCCCCCGTCCCTGCGATCCTCCAGGCAAGAACACTGGAGTGGGTTGCCATATCCTTCTCCAATGCATGAAAGTGAAAAGTGAAAGTGAAGTCGCTCAGTCGTGTCCGACTAGTATCGATCCCATGGACTGCAGCCTACCAGGCCCCTCCATCCATGGGATTTTCCAGGGAAGAATACTGGAGTGGGGTGCCATTGCCTTCTCCAAAATAGGAATAAATGTGTGCAAAGAAGCATCACATAGAGACTGGTTTAACCATATATTCATATTTTGCTCCTGTGACTATGGTCCATGCAATGATAACTGATAACAAACGTTCTATAGACATAAAAAGTAACCATGAGATAAATCTTAATGCAGAGTACCATGAACCTCAGACAGATGTGCTACATCCTTTATTTGGATCTTAGTTAGCTTATTATGTTGCTTACTTATTCCCTCACTACACACACTCATGATGTGCATAGAAATAGTGTCATTATTTGTGTGAAATTAAATGTGAATTAGGAACTGAACAGGAGTAATTCCTATTACTTTTGATAGGTACTTAACATGTTAAAAAAAAAAAAGAATACGTGTCATCCAATGAGCTGAGAATTTTTAGTCCTGAGCTCTTTTTCAGTTTGACCTAGGCCCATCAAAATGTTCAAAATCTGTTCTACAGAAATGTTAATACATTGGTATTCCTATAAGTTTCGGAAAATGGATTCAGAATTGTTATACAATTGTACAGTTTTAGTGACTCTACCCTCCCTATATTCAGTAGTGCATGAAATACCTCAAGAGGCAAATTCTGGCAAAATCAAAAGCCTGGGTATTCTAGGCTTTTGAGATGTTCTACCATCTCTTCAAACTTGATGTGAGTGAAAGTCTGAGCACCTTGCCAAGCTAATAAATTATCTTCCTATCTACTGCATTTCTGAAAAACAAGTACTAAAATTCTCTCCAGGTTTAAAACCTCTTAGTCTTTTTTTTCCCCTCTCTATGGCTTCAACAACTAATCACTAAAATTGTAAACCTTTATCATGGACCTACTACAGGCTTTGACATCTAAGTGCTATTTTGAATTGTCATTATAATCTTGCAAAGTAATTTTTATAACTTAATAAAACATCTTAGCCTCAGAGAGAGTATATAAACTGCATGCTTATAAATCTAGTATGTCTGATTGCAAAACCTTGATCTTCCCAAGTATTAATGATTTTTGTTCTCCTATCTTTCTGTTCCTGAGACCCCTACCAGCTGGCTCAGGTGCCGGTCATTTTCTCTCTTACCAACCTCACAAGCTCCAGTTTCTCCCCATTCAATCATCTGCCCACTCCTACTGTTACTGACTTTTCAATACTACAAGTGGAGGAGAGGGCAGTTTGAAAACTTCTCTAATTGATTCCAGCACAAGATCTCTCCTTTGAATGTTTATTATTCAAATATTAATTTATGAGTCTAATATAAGGATTAATTTGTCTTTATATGATAATTTTGTCATCTCTTTCCCTATTAGAGTCAAAAATTTCAGCAGGCAGGAATTTATACCCAGTAAACATTGCTAACCATGTGAAAATTCAGCACTTGTTTTTCTGCTCCCTAAAAGAATACATTTAGTTATTTGTTCTTTTCTGTCTAAATAGTTATTTTCCCCTTCTGAAAGTCAATAAGACATTAAAGGAAATATAATAAGAGGAGGACCTTGCCATGAAAAAAACTTTTTATAAATGCATGTTTGCAAGGGAAGTCAATTCAGCTTCTCCTAGGGAGACCTGTGCATCATTTTGAATAGCATTCAAATAACTATCTTTGCTAAATCTTCCATCTTATTGCCGTCTTTGTTAGAGTCAGGGCACCAGGGAGTTCAAGGTGAGTTTTTACCCACATAGTATAAAGCAACACTCTGTCCCCTCTTGTATTTTCAAAGATCTCTTTATATTGTCTACACATCTCAAAATAGCACTGTCCTTCTTTGCTGTGGCACTGCACTGTGAACTCCTATTCAATTTGTTATCCACCATCCTTCCCAAATCTCACTCAGCATGACAGCTTCCTGAGTAATACCCCCATAATTTGAATCTGTGCTGAGAGTTATTTTCTCTCAGGTGCATATATTATCTTGCATGTCTCTGTATTAAACCTCATCTCACTTTTGTTCAACCAGTGCCCTGAATTATCTATTTTCCTGCTGGGTTTGTAATATGTCATCGTCTTTATCTCCCCTACCTGCAAGCTTTGTGTGATTTGCAAATTTGGTCAATATCACACTGACCTTCTTTTCAAGGTCAATTGTAAAAAGGATTGGATGGTAATGATGGGCTCGGGTTCACACCCTGATGCCGCACACAGGACCCACATCCCAATCCTGTGCTACGCTGATGATAACCACCCTTTGTATGCTCTTTGTAAGCCATCCCTGTTTATCCACTAAGTCTCATTGTTCTCCAGACAACACTTATCTAATCTCTCAGAGAGTTGTGTGTGATCAAGAGTCAAGTGTCTTGGGAAAAAGACAAAAGCATCAGGACTATTGTGAGCACCCAGGTGGAAAGGGCAAAGTGGAATACAATGTCCAAACTTTTTCCTAATCTCTCAAATACAGATATTGTAAGGATGAACATCATTTAGTTAAGAGCCAAAGCCTGCCTTAGCCACCCTTCCATGTGTAGGATGTTTTAACCCTACTCATCTGCTTTTTAACCCAACATTTGTGCTTGCTTTTCTGAGTCCCTCATAGGACTTACTTGAAGCTGAATATTATTTCTATGTCATCTCCAAATGTGTTTACCTGTGGTCACCACTTTACATCAAGTTTATTTCAAACAGTTTACTAAACTTTCAAACCCCACTAATGTGCCCCTTGCCTGTTGTGTTTGGACCCTCGCGTTTTGGAGAGCAGCTGCTAACATGTGATTTGGATTCTGTGAATGGGAAGCAGAGCTCTGGTCTGGGATCAGTGGCCTCAGGGGCTAAAGACAACGGGCTGTGATTAGGTACCGCTGTGACCTCAATTCATCTTTCTTTTTACTTCTCCCCTGCCTTGGGACACTTGGTGTCACTTATCATTAAGGTGGATTTGTAGTATTTTTAAATTGTAATTATAATTTTTCCTTTTGTGTATATTAAGATATAAGTGACATAGAGCACTGTATAAATTTAAGATGTACAGTAAAATGAATAATTTGACTTAAATACAGGTACAAAAATGTTTTTTCTTATGGTGAGAATTTTTAGGATTTACTCTCTTCAGTTTAGCTCAGTCGCTCAGTTGTGTCCGACCTTTGCGACCCCATGAATAGCAGCACGCCAGGCCTCCCTGTCCATCACCAACTCCTGGAGTTTACCCAAACTCATATCCATTGAGTCAGTGATGCCATCCAGCCATCTCATCCTCTGTCGTCCCCTTCTCTTCCTGCCCCCAGTCCCTCCCAGCATCAAGGTCTTTTCCAATGAGTCGACTCTTCTCATGAGGTGGCCAAAGTATTTACTCTGTTAGAAGCTTTCAAATATTCCATGCAGCAGTATTAACCAGGGTCATTCTGTTGTTCATTACATTCTCAGTACTTATTTATCTTATAATTG
Source organism: Cervus canadensis (assembly GCF_019320065.1). Classification (NCBI taxonomy): domain Eukaryota; kingdom Metazoa; phylum Chordata; class Mammalia; order Artiodactyla; family Cervidae; genus Cervus; species Cervus canadensis. The sequence goes on from NC_057387.1 coordinate 44,634,513, forward strand.
AAAGTCTGTACTTCAGCACCTTCATCTAATTCCCTCACCTCCCACCTTCTGTGTCTGGTAACTGCAAATCTGACCTGTCTATGGGTTTGATTTTTGTTTTGTTTTTTTGCCAAAGGGTGGAAGGATTTTGTTTTAGATTTCACATGTAAATGAAATCCTACTATATTTGTCTTTCTCTGTCTGACTTATTTCACTCAGCATAATGCCCTTGGGGTCTATTATGTTGTCCCAAATGGCAAGATTTCCTCCTTTTTGTGGCTAAATAGTATTCCATGGTGTGTGTGACATTTTGTTTATGCATTTATCTGTTGACAAATGCTTAGATTGTTTCCATACCTTGGCTACTGTGAATAATACTAAATTGAATATGAAGGGTGCAAATATCTCTTCAACAGCGTGGTTTCATTTCCTTTGGATATATACACAAAAGTAGACTAGGCCATTTTATTTTTAATTTTTTGTGCAGTATCCTTACTGTTTTCTGTATTGGGTACACCAATTTACAATCCCACAGGGGTTGCAGCACAAGACTCCCTTTTCTCTACATCCTCGCCAGCACTGGTTAATCTCTCATCTTTTTTGATAATAGCCATTCTAACAGGTGTGAAGGTGATACCTCACTGTGACTTTGTAACAGGTGTGAAGGTGATACCTCATTGTGACTTTGATTTGCATTTCCTGGATGATTAGCAATGTTGAGCACATTTTCACATATCCGTTAGCTATTTGAATATCTTCTTTGAAAGAATGACTATTAGTTTGAAACTGTTAAGTGGCATTTCGTTGGGGGGACTCCAAGGAGCTCTAGTTCTTTATGTCTCAGCATAGAAAGAATTCAGTAAGAGGCAAAATGATAGACAAAAGAAGTGATTTATTAAAAGAAGTGATTGATTAGAATAGGATGCTTATAAGGCTTACAGGTGGGCCAGCGAGAAGGTGCCCTGCCTGGAGAATTTAGTGGGTTACAGTTTTATAATCAAAGGAAAAGTGGGAAGGGGGAATAGACCATCTTCTTCCTCAATCTTGAGTAAATGTCAGTCACGCTTCTTTCATCAGCTCCTCCTCCAGGTTGGGCAGGGGAGACTTCTTGTCCCTACATGGTCAACCCAGGAACTATGGAAAAATTATTTCGGGTCTCAGTACAATCAGGGTCTTTCACTTTGAAATGCCACCTTTCCATAAATTACTGATTTTTATGTGTGCAGAGAGCATGTCCTAGGGGTCATTGACTTCCTGAGCTTACTGGGCAGGATGTGTGTCTCATGCCATCATTGTTTTATTGCTTGGGGCCATATCAGGTACTTCTATTGCACCGTTTTGTTGCTAAGCAGGCCTGATTGGTTTTGTTACAATGCAAACCTGCCTTTTTGAGTGATCATTAACTTACAGGGGTCTTCCATATTTTTTTTTTACTTACAATCTCCTAGTGGGATGAACTATTTAATTATCTACTTTGTCCCTTTACTCTGTCCCTATCAAGTTTGTTAACTCATTTTTAATTGTATTTTTTTTTTTTGGCTATTCTGATCTTTTAGTACTTTTAGCATTTTGTAGTATTTTAATATCTGTGGATTTTAATAGTGTTGATCTGTAATTTTTGACAAAAGAAATGAAATGGTTATTTCATCTTTATTCCCTCTTTAACATCTTACTCTCTGGCATCTCCACAAAACTCTTTTTCTTTAGACATTTTCAAGATTGTTTTAGACAGAAATGCACCCCCAAGTGAAAGCTGGCAGTGTACCTGTTATACTCAGAGAAGTCAAAGAATTTCTCAACAGGTGACATGAAATTTCAATTACATCTACTCTGGAACCTGGAACAACTTGGAATCAGTGTCAGTTCACTATCAAAAAGTTTTCTGCCTCATTTTAGACTCCAGAAATCATAGGGCTAACATCAGTCTACCCTCTGAAGTAGTGGTTCCCAGCCATGGGGGATTTTGCTTTCCAGGGAATGTGTGGCAATGGCAGGAGGTAATTTTGGTTGTCACAGCTTCGGAGAGTGCCACGTGTCTAGTAGGCAGAGAGTGGCAACGCGGCTCAACATCTCACAGCACACAGGACAAGCCCACACTTCAAAATGTCAATTTATGCCAGGGAGGGGAAACCCTGGTCTAGTATCTTTACAATATCACACTACTCCAAAAGAAAGAAAGCAGCCAGAAGACAGGTAAGTGACCCTACACATCTCAGCTCCCTGGGTCTCAGAGCCTTGCAGTAAACTTGAGGTGTTTTCCCCAGTACATGTTTCCCTCTCCATCTGATTCTGATTTGTCTATACATCTCGGTTTTGACCTCAGTGGAAAAAAATAGATGCCCCCACTCTACAGAATCACAATCCTTTCTTAGCATTGCAGCCTCACAAAGAGTCCCTTCATCTTCATTTCTCTCAGTATAGGACCTCCTATGAAAAATCATTTCTTTTCCTCTCTCCCTTCTGACTTCTATGGAAAGTTTAGGGGTTTTATGTCCTCCTTGGACAAAAGTTCTGTAACCTGTGAATGCTGTTCAATTAATGAATATCTAATAAGGGCATTGTGGGGGCTGGTTGGCTAGAAAAGAGAGGGGAGGAAGAAAATGATAGGAGAGGGCAGGGAGAAAGGAAAAAGGACTGCTGGGTCAGACAGAACACCTCATTTCCTTCTTATCTGGCAATTAATTTACAGAATTTCATTTTTTTCTAGCCAAGTGCAGTGTGCATCAAGTCACCCTGTTGGTTGTCTCACACTGCAGTAGGTCTGTTCCCCAATTAATTTTCTACCTCATGGGGATAGACACTTACCAGGTTTCTGATTAGAGATGCTGGTGTCACTTTCCTTAATGCTGCCAAGCAGCCATAGCCACCAACCTCTCCAAGGAGACCAGCATTGTGCAATGCTGACTGACATCCCAGCCGCTTGCCTGTCGGTAGGGCAACCTGGGACTCAGAGCCAGAAGGGTGGCTACTGCCTCCTCATATGAACAACAGCTTTTCCCTTTTTTCTTCTGCAGAAAGAAAACTTTTGCTTCTTGTCATCTTGTTATAGCCCCTGACATCTTCTCCTGCAATATAGCCCCACATTTCTCAGTGGCCTCTTTAAATATTATTTTCAAATTTTATCAAATGCCGTGATAGAGAATTTTGATGGGTGTCTGGCTCAGACAGGAAAGTGTTTGCCTGCAATGCGGGAGACCCGGGTTCGATCCCTGAGTTGGGAAGATCCCCTGGAGAAGGAAATGGCAACCACTCCAGTGTTCTTGCCTGGAAAGTTCCATGGATGGAGCAGCCTGGTAGGCTACAGTCCATGGGGTTGCAAAGAGTCAGACACGACTGAGCCACTTCACTTCACTTAGATCCCTGTGGGGACAAAGTAGTGCTGAGAGCAATTGTGCATTCCCTAAGCTGTAATCAGGGCCAAAATCTGCAATGGTCCAAGAGACAGATAATTGATCTCATATTCCCAATAATGGTATCTGATTTCTTTTGCCAAGAAAACTTGTTCCCTGCCGTTCAGAATTGAGGAAGCTTGGCAATGAACAAAAGTGATCTCTCCTTTCATTCTGTACTATTACTGATTGTATAGGTTATGTACCACTCTACAAATATAGAGAGAGTGGTACATAATCTATAAAGAGACACATTGTGTATATGCCGATCTTTTCTTCTAACCAGATTATAGAGCAGGGTGCGATTCATGAGCACATGGGAATGTCTATTTTGTGCCAGGCACCAGACAGACAAAGGTGAACCAGACAAACTGGAATATAAGCCATCCATTATTGAGAGCTGCCAATGAATCAGGTGCTATGCCGAACCTCTTATAAACATGATATCATCAGTTCTTATAATAACCTTATAAAAAAGATTTGTTTTCTTCTTTTCTAAAAAGAAAGAGCCCCTCCATTTCCTAAGGAGAGTTATTATATGCTTCATAAGAATGGTGTAAAGCTGAGTTAAAGACGTGTATGGGGTTGGAATCTCTGTCTGTAAAATTCTGATGTGGAATACATTTGATTTCATTTTTTTCATTTAACTTGATTTTTCTCTCACATGCCCATTCAACCAGATGGTAGTATCTTCATCTCAGTCAGTTCAGGGTTGCAGCCACCTTGTAGGAATGTTTGTAGTGCCTAGGTGTTATGGTGGGGTGGGAGTGCTGGCGTCTATAGGGACATCCGTTCTCTTGTCTGCTCCAAAGGACTCGTCCCTGCAGGCCACAGCCAGCTTGTCGTTCACATGCAATAAAAGACCACTTCCGATCTAGCAAATCCCTCCAGCAACCTTCTTCCTGCTGCTGCTGCTGCTGCACTTTGGGAAACTACAATGTAAAATCATGTGGCATATTCACGAAACCATTCGGAGATGCCAGAGTTCCCCGGGCTGGGCTGCTGCCTGGGGCTCCAGGGCCATCAGCAGAGCCTGACCACACACACCGCTCCCTCTCTGCATGGCTCCTCCCAGGGAGATGTGGCCCCTGTGCTCTCAGCCACGCACTTCTGAGATCTGCCTTTCCTGTCCATCTCCCCTGATACCTACTCATTCCTCATTTCTGCTCGGACTCTTTCCTCCCCTAACGGTAGAGAATTCATCTCTGGTGGCTTCATCTGTGACAGAGGAAAACTGCTTTTATGCTTTATTATTTTCTCAAACCTATGGCCTCTCTTTCCCCGAGGGCCTAAGACTTTTAAAAATCAAAAGGCAAGGATCAACTTTCCTTTTGTCTTTTGTTTTCTGCTTTACCTGAGAAAAATAGTGCCTGAGACAACTTATTGCTGAGAATAAATGCCCCAGGTGACTGAATAAGGAAAAGTCACAGGGTAAAAAGGGGGAGAGGAGAGAGGCTACACTTGCTATTTTAAAAGAGTAGGAATTATTCAGGTAGACAAGGAAGGAATTCCAGGCTGATGGAACATAATGTAAGAAAAATGTCATTGGAAATACACATGGCAGGTCCTTTGGAAGAGAAGAGGGGCAGCCAGGGAGTGGTGTGTGGCAATGTTTCTAATTCAAGATGGGAGATACTTCGGAGGGCTTTAAAAAAGGAAAACTTTTAATTTTATATTGGACTATATCTAAATAACAATGTGATAGTTCTTGGTGGACAGCAAAAGGACTCGGCCATACATAACATGTATCCATTCTCCCCCTGACTCTCCTGCCATCCAGGCTGCCACATAACGTTGAGTAGAGTTCCATGTGCTAGGTGGTAGGTCCTTGTTGGTTATCCATCTTAAATATTAGCAACGTGGACATGACTGATGCGACTTAGCAGCAGCAGCAGCAGTACATGTCCATCCCAAACTCCCTAACTACCGCAGAGTTTTAAGTGAAGAAGTTGTTATAGACTGAATGTTTGTATCTCCCTAAAATTCTTACCTTGAAGCCTTCACCCCTAATATGATGGTGTTTAGAGGTGGGGCCTTTAGGAGCTAGTTAGATTTAGGTGATGTCATGAGGGTGGAATATCCACAAAGGCATTAGTGCCCTTGTAGAAAGAGAACAGAGCTTTTTCTCTCTGCCAGGATGTGGCAAGGCAGCAGCTGTCTGCAGGCCAAAAAGAGAGCTCTTACCAGAACCCAACCATGCTAGCCCCAAAGACTGCATGATCGGAGACTTCCAGCCCCCAGAATTGTTGCTTAACCCATCTGGTCTGTGATATTTTACTATAGCATCCTGAGCTAAGACAGAGGTAATGAATAAATCTGTGTTTAGGTAGCTCATCCTGGCACCATTAGAACAGAAACCAGACCTCAGCCTCTTCAGGATTCCCCACAGGCTCAAGGCTGAAGTGCAGAGAAGGTGGCTCATAACTACACAAAAAAGAGAAAGAGGAGACTTTCCAGATTAGAAATGCTGCTAGGAAACAATCCTGATATTTATGTTAACCGGATTGTAACGCGGGCCTGTGGGTTTGAGAGCAACACGCGAGAAGGGAAACTTCGGTTCTTACTCCTTTGAATTCCGTGCTGTGGTTATCTTCCTCCCGAATATCTGCGGTAGTTTAAGAGTCTTTTATTTTAAATGACTGCTATTATCCCAAATTTGACTTTTTAAATTAAAGAAATTGAATTGTAGCAAATACCTAATCAGAATATGGTTTGTTTAAGTTGAATTTGAGTGCCTAAGCACTTGGATTAGTCAATGGGAGATTTTTTTCCCCTGGTATCGTGCCCTAATTTTTAATTAAGAAACAAAACCCTGATTAGTTGCTTACCACATGTAGTCAACTAATTCAGAGAGGGTGTAGATAGAATTACAACGGAATTGCTAAGGAGGGATCTGAAGTCTATGTATGGGTTTTAACTGGTATAAAACCTTGATTTTCTTTCTCTTTGAGATTTGGTTTTATTATCCAATTTATAATACTCTTATCTGAAAGAATTAGTCTGTTAAAATGGGGTGAATCAAACTGTTCTTCCTGTAAAGAAGGGCAATTTTTAAATTTCCGTGAAATGGACCTTATTAAGAGACTGCTGCAGCAGTGGAAAGGAGGCCAGCAAACTCTGACAGTGCCTGGTGAGGGGGCTGGGAGTCAGTGTTACCTCTCTTGGAAGCTGCCTGTTTTGAATGATTTCAAAAAGAGGTAATTACAGGCTGAAGCTGCAAACTCTCTGATTTAAGGCAGGGACTTACAATGACCACTGTAGGATAGAAACAGTTTTAATTCTACAGCTTAAAAAAGTAGAAAATGAAAAGAATATTCCTTTCCTGGAAACACAAAGTGCATTGAAATTTATACTTCAGTGTTAATGAATGATACCACATTGTTAATGAATGATGTCTGACCTTCTGATAAGTATAGATTTTGATAGGGAGGAAAGGGGAGCAAAGCTATGAGGGTACTTAAAGTCAGGCAAGTTAACAGACAAAGGGGTTTTGTCATTTGTTTAAATCTCAAAAACAATTTGCTGAAACATGGAAGACAAAGCTTGCATTTTTCACCACTCTGCTGGGAACACGTCAGTCATTAGACGCACAAAGGTCTTCAGGAACTATATTTACCCCCAATAGAATAAATCATTTCTGTCGATGTTTTAACCATTGGCTGCATCACTATCTCTAATCCAGTTCTTAGTTGTAAAATTACAACTCACCTGTGTGATATGATCAGTTATGAGCTGTTCTAAGTAACCTGTTACCTTTAATAAATACCAAGATATAGGGATAATTGGATTTTTCATAAACATTAGAGCAGATTCAAGATTATACCAATGTAATAACATGAATTTCCCTATAACTCAATGTGTTCTCTTGAGTGAAAATGGAAAATGTGGATTAGAACTCGGTTGCTAAGAATTGCATGTTAATGGCACCCAACCTGATCCTTACCAGACCCTATAATTTGGGTATAACTATGAGAAGGTGGTGCATTATAAAGGTCATCTGTGATTTGAGACATGGTGGAAAGAATTGGGGAGCCCAATTCAAAAACAGTCTGTCCTCAGAGTCCAGGTTGTTTTTCTTCAGGCAATCAGACCCAAATTGAGGTCCAGTGGAGACCCTCAGGGGCCATGTCCCCTTCTTGACCTAATTAATAAATGTAAAGACAAAGCAGAAGGTGGTATTATACTGAAAACATGAAAGACTGCTTGGCCTTTCCTCTGGCTTTGATGAATTGCATAGATATTTTCCTTAATCAAGTTCCAGGGTCTGAGAAAAGCAACTTAAAGCAAACAGAATCTGGAGACAGGCTAACAGATTAATGGAAAGGCTGAAGAATTGAGAGAGAGCATAGCGTGAGATAAAGTGAATAAATAACTAAAGTGCCCGCCAGGCTCTCTCTAATAGCCTCCTGGGCTGTCCGACGGCTCTCAGTTGACAGGGCCCTAGGACACTGCAAATACATTGGAACTTAATTACACCTGAAGGACAGGCTCTAAAGGGCTCTGTTCTGAGAATTTTTAATGTTCTTGTAAACTCTTTGGAATCGTGGTTCTGAAACCACATATGGTGTTCCCAAATAAATTGGATACACAATGTCCCCTGTGTTTTCATGATGCGTCAGTGTGGTGGCTGTATCAGGGAGGAAAGTGGGGCAAGCTTGGCGTGATTTCCTCTTCATTAACAAGGTGGATTCCTGTTCATCGTGCTTTCTTTTCTAAGTAGTGGTGAGCATATTTAAAAAGGGAAGTCAGTCCAGAACATTGCTCTCCATTGCCATTAAGCTCATCTGCTTGTAGTCTGAAAAACTTAACCCTTCTCCCCACACATTTTTTTTTTCAAAAACCAAACCTGTTGCTTCAGTTTAGGGTGCCTCTCCAGGACACCTCATTTCCTCAAATATCACTAAGTAGCATTTGAAGGTTGTACCCATACGTTCTGAGAATAATCTGAGATGAAGTTCTTCCACACCAAGACACCTCAGCCTTTCCTCCTCTCAGGTCTTAATCCCCTCTTGCATATGTCTTCATTTAGTATTTTCTGCTAAAGATAATTTTCTTTGAGAGGAAAGTAAAATGTTTAATGATTCTCTCCTGTATTTCTCTCACAGGTAGACCCAAAGCACTGGTTCCTTTCTTTGCCTTCACAACCTTATGAGAGAGAAAATTAACAATGAACAAGTCAGGGTTTTGTGTCATTATATTTTCTTCCAATATGTATTTCTTCTAGGCCAGAAGCAACCTAAAGGTTTAGACTGTACATTGTAATTTCCCTTCCTGTGTCTAAAAGCCATGGTACTTAGCACAGTTCCTGGTGCAGAACAGATTCTCAATAAATGTTGAATTGCTGTATTTTATAGAGTTGAATGTGAGTGGGAAATGTCAAGGGAGATTGTCCTAGTTATTCAGATTCTGATTCCAGTTTCTCCCTGACCTTGTCCAGGAGAGTCAAGGAGATTGTAGGCTACTGAGGAGTTCTGGCTCGGAGCACTGAGGGCAAGAAGGGTCTCATTTTCCCAGATAAAGTCATCTATTCATGATGTGGTTCAGTAAGAATGTGTTTTCTTGATTCTTATTCACATATGAATAAAGTAGGCTCAGAATTAGTGCAGAGAAGGACCTCATAACACCTAACACTCTGTATTAGGGGAAGAAGAAATCCTTGTTTGACCATTTTCATTCTTCCTATAGTAGTCATTGTTTCTTCCAAGGGTGCACAAAGCTTATTGCTAAGATTAGATAAATCTGCAAACTTAGAGGTGGTTCTTCAAAGGTGCTTCCATTCCTGAAAGTCTATGCATCCATAAGGAACTTGAAAAAGTTTTCTGCTGCTCAGGAAATGCTAAGACTCTACTTTGAAAATGCCCTTGCTAGAGCCTGGCAATATATGCATTGCTTTGTCTGCAGCTGGGTCTGGGGAACACACCAGGCATGGGGGATATCATCTCTTCTTGGGTGATTTACAAGCACCTCTAAGGCAAGATGTCCAAAACCATACTCATTTCCTCCCAAACAAGCCCAGTCTCTCTCCTACATTCCCATTTTGATGCCTGGAACCATCATCCACCAAGACACTCAAAAGGGAAATCTGACAGTTATTTCTAATGTTTCCCTCTCTCTAACTGCCAACTCCACTTCCTCTCCAAGAGTCATTGGGTCCTGTATATCCTTTCTACTTAATTGCTGTAATCTGTCCACCTGAGTGACTGTCTCGCCGGATAGCTGTGACAGCGTCCTAAGTACAGTCTTAGCTGCAATTACCCTGTATCCTCCAAAACACAGCTCGAGCATCACTTCCTCCAGGTGGACTTCCTGAACTCAACAGTCTGATTTTGGCGCCCTTTGTGGATTTATCTTTCAGGATCCTTTACTTCTGTGTTGTGAGTGCTGGCAATCTATGTCTCCACCACCACCTCCTGAGTCCCTTTAGTGTGAGCATGGTGGCTTTTTATTTATTGGTTTTTTTAAATGTAATTAATTTATTTTGACTGCACTAGGTCTTAGTTGCAGCACAAAGGATCTTTGATTGTTGTTGTGGCTTGTGTGTTCTTTAAGTGTGCTATGCAAACTCTTAGATGCGGCATGTGGGATCCAGTTCCCTGACCAGGGATAAGACCTGGCCCCCTGCATTAAGAGCACGGAGTCTTAGCCACTGGACCACCAGGAAAGTTACTATTTATTGATTTTTTAAACATTTATTTATTTACTTGGCTGCGTTGGGTCTTAGTTGTGACACAGGGGATCTCTGGTTATGGCACACCATCTTAGCTGTCCCTAGGCATGTGGGATCAGATCCCTGGGATCTGACCAGGGATCAAACCCGAGTCTCCTGCATTATAAAGTGGATTCTTAATCACTTTACCACCAGGGAAGTCCTGCATGGTGGCTTTCTAGTCCTAACATCTATGAGAATATTTTTAGACTAAAGAAATGAGGTGTTTCTTGTTTTCAGATTCTTATTCCTATATATTTTTGCTAGCAACTGAAAACTTTTCTGTTTGAAAACCTTCCCTTCCATTAATGACAAGTCTGTGGCCTTACAGGATGCTGCATGTCAACTCCTGGCATGCAAACTGGGGGCGGCCTATCTACCAGGCACACACCTGAATTGTCAATGGCAGCCTCAAGGCCACAAAGAAGAGACTCTGCTGAAGTGGTAGAAAGGGGAGAGAGTGCCCAGAATTGAGGAAAATTGCAGGCCATAAAGGGAACTCTCCTCCAGCAGTGCTCAGAAAAGTTGCCTAAAAGAGGAAAGGAAATGTCCCAGTGTCACTTTTGCCAGGGAGAAAGGAGGGAGCAGGAAAGGAAAGATATCACTGTTAACCTGTGGGGATGCAACACAGAGGGCTGGGGAAGCAATTACTGGACATGAAATGGAATGTACCAACCACCTCTCTGCACTTAACAGGGGCAGTAGAGCCAAGTCCTCGACTTGGCAGAGAAAGAATCCAGTGAAAGGAGAAAGAAAAAGCTGACCCCTTACACACACATGCACAGACACAGACACACTCACACTCAACTGGCATCTTGAGGCTACAGGTAAGGAACGCAAGACTGTCAGCAGCTGTAGAGACCTCATCCATGAAGCAGCGAGCAGAGATGGCCCTCTTTGGAGAAGCCGTGCAAGCAGGCGCTGGGAGACTCTAGTTTACCAACTAGAGTTGGTACCTGGCCCCCAGAGGATTATTCTTCTTAACTACAAATCCTTTCCTCAGAGTCACACTGCCATGCCCGGCTGCCATCAGATAAACATCCACTCCCTACCAGCCAGGCGATGAGTATCGGCTGGCAAAGTTGATCCCCCCTGGGAAAAATCCCTTTGATCAGAAATTTTGTTTTGTTTCAGCTCATGTAGACAGATCACAGTGAGGCTTCTGAGAGTCAATAAGGAAATGTTAATAGATTTATTCTCGCTGGGGAGGCCCAGACCAGTGTTTTAATCATCTCGTGGCTGTTTAATTAACATTTGTTGGCATTATTTCTGCTACTGTTAGCAAAATGTAAATATTTAAATGGCATGTATTTTTCACGGAGCAGGAGAGCTGTGAGTAGGGAACTTGAGGCAAAGATCTGGCCTCATCTTAATCTCAGCCCTCATCAAACATCCTTTCCAACTTTTGGCAAATGTCTCAATCTCCTGACTTTTTTATCTTGTTTTCTTCACCCATACTAGAGACAGAAGGCAAATACTTCTAAAGGGGGTTGTAAGGAATGATCATCAACTATCCAGAAAGATTCTTTGAAGATAAAAATGGGCAAGTGTAGCATTTCCACTTGGGAGTGAGAGGGCTCAGCAGAGAGAGTATGTGGAGACCTAGAATCACACTCAGAAATGATTCTTTGTTTTAGTGGCTCTGTTTTAGTGGCTCAGGAAGCCACGAGTTAGGGATAAGCTCTCGTAGGCCATGGTGAGCAAGAGAACATTCAAGAGAATAAGCTGTGTGCGTGTTTAGTTGCTCAATCATATCTGACTCTTTGCAACCCTATGAACTGTAGCCTGCCAGGCTCCTCTGTCCATGGGATTTTCCAGACAAGAATACTGGAGTGGGTTGCCATTTCCTCCTCCAGCAGCTCTTCCTAACCCAGGGATCAATCCTCCATCTACTGTGCTTGTAGGCAAATTCTTTACTAACTCTAAAAATAAAGTTGTTCACTGAGAAGCTGTTGATTTCAAACCACAGCATATCCCAGTTGTTTTTGCTTAGACTTCTAGTTTCAAACCATCTTTGTTGTTTAATCTCTAAGTTGTGTCTGACTCTTTGCCACCCCATGGACTGCAGCACACCAGGCTCCGCTGTCCTCCACTATCTCCTGGAGTTTGTTCAAATCCATGTCTATTGAGTCAGTGATGCTATATCTCATCCTTTGTTGCCCCCTTCTCCTCCTGCCCTCAGTCTTTGCCAGCATCATGATCTTTTCCTGTGAGTCAGCTCTTCTTATCAGATAGCCAAAGTATTTGTGCTTCAGCATCGTTCTTCCAGTGAATATTCAGGGTTGATTTCCTTTAGGATTGACTGGTTTGATCTCCTTGTGGTCCAATAGACTCTCAAGAGTCTTCTCCAGAACCACAATTTGGAAATACCAATTCTTCAGTGCTCAGCCTTCTTTATGGTCCAACTCTCACATTTGGACATGACTACTGGAAAAACTACTGCTTTGACTATATGAAACTTCATTGGCAAAGTGACGTCTCTGCATTTTATTATGCTGTCTAGTTTGGTCATAGCTTTCTTTCCAAGGAACAAGTGTCTTTTCATTTTGTGGCTGTAGTTACTGTCCACAGTGATTTGGAACCGAAGAAAAGAAAATCTGTCACTGCTTCTTTTTCCCCTTCTGTTTGCCATGAAGAAATGGTACTGGATGCCAGGATCTTAGTTTTTTCATGTTGAGTTTCAAGTCAGCTTTTTCACTCTCTTCTTTCATCCTCATCAAGAGACTCTTTAGTTCCTCTTTGCTTTCTGCCATAAGGGTGGTGTCATCTGCATATCTGAGGTTACTGATATTTCTCTCAGCAATCTTGATTCCAGCTTGTGATTCATCCAGCCTGGCATTTTGCATGATGTGCTCTGCTTATAAGTTAAATAATCAGGGTCACATTATACAGGCTTGATATACTCCTTTCCCAATTTTGAAACAGTCCATTGTTCCATGGACTGTTGCTTCTTGACCTGCATACAGATTTTTCAGGAGACAGGTAAGGGGGTCTGGTGTTCCTGTCTCTTTAAGAATTTTACAGTTTGTTTTGATCCACAGAGTCAAAGGTTTCAGCAGAGTCAAAGAAGCAGACGTAGATGTTTTTCTGGAATTCCCGTCTATAAGTCAGGAAAAGAGAAGCTGCAGAAATAAGTTTTTTAAGTGTCACAGAGCAGTCAGTCCTCAAGGGGAAATCTTATCACTCACATCAGCTTATGAAAAGAGTTTTAATGTCTTGATGGGACTGCACAGAGACTGGTGCATCCTCAGGGAAAGCTCACTCTTACTCAGAGCTCGTCTGATAAGGTAGTTTACATGAGCAAGGATCCATGAACAAAAGCTGTGGGAAGATGAGAGGAGGTGGAAAATGAAGTCTGGAACTTCCCACCCTGGCTTTAATAGTGAAAAGTGTCATCCAGAGTCCATTTTCATCCTGTTTTCCAGGTTAAACAAAGCAGTTTCCTAATGACTTCCATTTTGAATTTAGCCAAAAAGTGCTAGGTTTTAAAGCAAAAATTGTAGGAGGTGGGAGGACCATTAAACTAGGAATTATATTTCTATCTAGCTCCATCCCTAAGTAGTTGTGGTGGAACCTCTGTTTACATACTCATGAAACAGGAACCCTGTAGACGCTCATAGCAGAGTGAGGAATGTGTAGGCTTTAGATCTTCTAGGGTGAATTCCCATACAAATAACAGACCTGAGATGAGGTGCTGAGCTTTACTCTCTGTGTTTCCTAACCAGTAAAGAGGAATGTGGTCATCTTAGGGGATTCTGTGAGGTTGAAATGACAATAGATATAAATCACTTAGAACTGACAGGGACCTGTAGTTTGTGGTCCATTAAATGTTAGCTGCTCTGACCATCACCGGCAGCCTCCTCCTTCAGACTCCCTTGTGCCTGTATATAGTACAAATGAGTAAAGAAATTCATTGCAAACTATAAAGAACAATGTGAATCTAAGTTATAATCATTTTAAATAAAAGTCCAGACCTGAGAATCTGAGGTATTCCAGGCAATGTCCAAGTCATAGTAGACAGCTCTCACAGAAAGGTAGCACACAGCTTGGGAGGGTTCAGAGCTAGGGGTCAGGAAAGCTCAGCTGCTCATTGCAGCCTTGATGTATGCTGGGAAATTTTTCACCAATCTCTGCTTGGGTCTCCTCCTCTCTCCAGAGTGCCTTGCTTCACAGGTACTGCCTTGTCCACTGATCTGCATAGGCAAGGAGGCTACTTGTGCCCTGGGAGAGAGGAGTGTTTCCTATGTAGAAAGCCTGCAGGAAGTTCAGAAAGGGGAGGAGGACAGTCAGGCATGGTGAAATATATGAAGGATAAACACAGGGTCTGCAAGCCCAGGGCTGATTTTCCAAAAGGAGACCTGGGGTAGGTATGATAGACCCAGAACAAAGATCAACAGGTAAGGCAGAGAAGTGACTCCCATGTAGGAAGAGGAGAGAGACAGATGCAGGTTGCCTTTTGTATAGTTAGAACAGGTATTGGGCAAGCCAAAAAGTTCACTCAGGTTTTTCCAAAACATTTTATGGGGAAACCTCAACAAACTTTTTGGCCAACCCAATATAAATCTCAGGGGCTTCCCCAGTGGCACAGCGATAAGGAATATACCTGAAATGCAGGAGATGTGGATTCAGTCCCTCAGTCAGGAAGATCTCCAGGAGCATGGCATGGCAACCCACTCTAGTATTCTTGCCTGGAGAATCCCATGGACAGAGGAGCCTGGTGGGCTATATAGTCCATGGGGACACGACTTAGTGACTAAACAACAACAAAATATAAATCTCATTTGTCAACTCAGATGAGGAAGAAATGCAACTGTATTTCTCTCTTGCTGAACTAATTATTAAGCCCCTGTTTCTAACATAGTAGAGATACCCTCGGGCCATCCCCATCCCAGTCTTTGAGACCCTCATACACATACTACAGGAGCTACTCAAATGCTCCCTTATTAAGGATGCCTCTCCTGATCACAGATGGTAGAATAGCACTCACAACCCTATTCTGATCTCTCTCTCTACCATGTTTGACTTTATTTTTTTCTCCATTGTGCTTGTCACATTTGATGTATATGGAATTTGTTCATTGTCTGTCTTCCCCTGCTAGAAGAGAAGCCCCATGAGGACTTGGTTGAGAATGGGAAAACACCTGTGGCCATTTGACTTTGATGAATGTAGACCACCTATATCAACCTAACTGAGTAGTTTGTCACAGAAAATCTTTCCTCAGAAAAGGCACTGCTGTAAGCCAATAAATAACTTCACTATTTACTTCAGTAAATTCCCTCAGAACAATTTATCAAAGACAATGACCTGCTCACTTGAAAAAACACTTTGCTCACTTAGAAAAACATTTACTTAGCTAGACTCATTTCAAGATTCTCACTTGTCTGTGTTGGCCAGTCCTGACAAGTTGTGTCATAATCTCTGTCCACCTCCATTTGAAAGACCCTCCTTAAACCACTTGAGCTCAGACCCCAAAGTCCTATGACATTTTACCTTCAGACTTCCTTCTGAGACACTCAAAACTCCATCATAGTATGACAAAACCCATTGCAATGTTGTGAAGTAGTTAGCCTCCAACTAATAAAAATAAATGAAAAAAAACAAAAAACAAAAAACTCCATCATGGTGCTGTTCTTACTTCAGCAAGGTTTAATAAATTTACCTTTATTTTATTAACAGGTTGTCTGGTGATATCTGGGGGGAAATCAACATTGTATTGTTTATTTCAGCATTTCCCAGGCCTCAATTATTAACAGAAAAATAGTAAGTGCTCTATGAGAATTTGTGGAATGAAAGAATAAACAAAGGAATGGGTATAGGGTCCCCACCCTACGGTTCCTAGAGTTTGTTGAAGGCAATTATGCATTGGCACCTGGTCTGCAGTGCAGATTCACAGTCCAGACTGGCACCTGTTATGACACCAGTCATTCCATAGGGTCCTTGGCCATTGAATCCTATGGGATGCTCATGGGTCATTCCTTTGTTCTTGTCTGTTCTGGCCCCTGCAAGCCCTGAGGGCATTCTTGGTTATTTCTGCATAGTCACTATTCTACTGCTTCTATGCCACACACAAGCTGCAAAAAACTCATTAGGATCATCTCAGCCTTTTCTCCATGTTTTTGTGCTTTGAGTGCCTGGAAAACTGTCAAATGCATTTGACTGTTATGTTCCATGCTGGTTGGTTGTTTTAAGCCCATCCACCTAAGTGTGTTGGCCATTCATTTTACTCCCAGACAATATTCCACACTTCTACTTGGGGAACTGGAATTTGCCAATGCCATAGGTCAAGGGTTAGCAGATGTTTCCTATGAAGGACTAGCTAGTAAATATTTTAGGCTATGTGATCCAGAAGGTCTCTGTTGCAGTGATTCAACACTGCCATTACAACATCAAAGTAGCTATAGTTAATACATAAATGAATGGCTATGACTTGAGAACCCCATGAACAGTATAAAAAGGCAAATAGATAGGACACTGAAAGATGCAATCCCCAGGCAGTAGGAACTCCATAAGCTATTGGAGATCAGTGGAGAAATAACTCCAGAAAGAATGGAGGGATGGAGCCAAAGCAAAAACAACACCCAGTTGTGGATGGGACTGGTGATAGAAGCATCGTTTATGCTGTAAAGAGCAATATTGCATAGGAACCTGGAATGTTAGGTCCATGAATCAAGGCAAATTGGAAGTGGTCAAACAGGAGATGACAAGACTGAACATTGACATTCTAGGAATCAGCGAACTAAGATGGACTGGAATGGGTGAATTTAACTCAGATGACCATTATATCTACTATGGTGGGTAAGAATCCCTTAGAAGAAATGGAGTAGCCATTATAGTCAACAAAAGGGTCCTCTATGCAGTCTTTAGATGCAGTCTCAAAAATGACAGAATGATCTCTGTTCGTTTCCAAGGCAAACTATTCAATATCATGGTAATCCAAGTTTATGCCCTGAACAGTAATGCTGAAGAAGCTGAAGTTGAATGGTTCTATGAAGACCTACAAGACCTTCTAGAACTAACACCCAAAAAAGATGTCCTTTTCATTATAGGGGACTGGAATGCAAAAGTAGGAAGTCAAGAAACACCTGGAGTAACAGGCAAATTTGGCCTTGGAGTATGGAATGAAGCAGGGCAAAGGCTAATAGAGTTTTGCCAAGAGAACACACTGGTCATAGCAAACACCCTCTTCCAACAACACAAGAGAAGACTCTACACATGGACATCACCAGATGGTTGACACCGAAATCAGATTGATTATATTCTTTACAGCCAAAGATGGAGGAGCTCTTTATAGTCAGTAAAAACAAGACCAGGAGCTGACTGTGGCTCAGATCATGACTCCCTATTGCCAAATTCAGATTGAAATTGAAGAAAGTGGAGAAAACCACTAGACCATTCAGGTATGACCTAAATCAAATCCCTTATGACTATACAGTGAAAGTAAGAAATAGATTTAAGGGACTAGATCTGATAGACAGAGTGCCTGATGAACTATGGACGGAGGTTCATGACATTGTACAGGAGACAAGGATCAAGACCATCCCCATGGAAAAGAAATGCAAAAAGGCAAAATGGCTGACTGAGGAGGCCTTACAAATAGCTGTGAAAAGAAGGGAAGTGAAAAGCAAAGGGGAAAAGGAAAGATATACCCATTTGAATGCAGAGTTCCAAAGAATAACAAGGAGAGATAAGAAAGCCTTCCTCAGCAATCAATGCAAAGAAATAGAGGAAAACAATAGAATGGGAAAGACTAGAGATCTCTTCAAGAAAATTAGAGATACCAAGGGAACATTTCATGCAAAGATGGGCTCAATAAAAGATAGAAATGGTATGGACCTAACAGAAGCAGAAGATATTAAGAAGAGGTGGCAAGAATACACAAAAGAGCTGTACAAAAAAGATCTTCAAGACCCAGATAACCACGATGGTGTGAGCACTCACCTAGAGCCAGACATCCTGGAATATGAAGTCAAGTGGGCCCTAGGAAGCCTCACCACAAACAAAGCTAGTGAAGGTGATGGAATTCCAGTTGAGCTATTAAAAATCCTGAAAGATGATGCTGTGAAAGTGCTGCACTCAATATGCCAACAAATTTGGAAAACTCAGCAGTGGCCACTGGACTGGCAAAGGTCAGTTTTCATTCCAATCCCAAAGAATGGCAATGCCAAAGAATGCTCAAACTACCACACAATTGCACTCATCTCACACTCCAGTAGAGTAATGCCTCAAGAGGCAGGTCAGGTGGTCTGGTATTCCCATCTCTTTCAGAATTTTCCACAGTTTATCGTGATCCACACAGTCAAAGGCTTTGACATAGTCAATGGAGAGGAAATAGATGTTTTTTTCTGGAACTTGCTTGCTTTTTCGATGATCCAGCAGATGTTGGCAATTTGATCTCTGGTTCCTCTGCCTTTTCTAAAACCAGTTTGTACATCTGGAAGTTCATGGTTCATGTATTGCTGAAGCATTGCTCAGAGAATTTGAAGCATTACTTTACTGGAGTGTGAGATGAGTGCAATTGTGTGGTAGTTTGAGCATTCTTTGGCATTGCCATTCTTTGGGATTGGAATGAAAACTGACCTTTGCCAGTCCTGTGGCCACTGCTGAGTTTTCCAAATTTGTTGGCATATTGAGTGCAGCACTTTCACAGCATCATCTTTCAGGATTTTTAATAGCTCAACTGGAATTCCATCACCTTCACTAGCTTTGTTTGTGGTGAGGCTTCCTAGGGCCCACTTGACTTCATATTCCAGGATGTCTGGCTCTAGGTGAGTGATCACACCATAGTGATTATCTGGGTCGTGAAGATCTTTTTTGTACAGCTCTTTTGTGTATTCTTGCCGCCTCTTCTTAATATCTTCTGCTTCTGTTAAATCCATACCATTCCTTCCTTTATTGTGCCCATCTTTGCCTGAAATGTTCCCTTGGTATCTCTCATTTTCTTGAAGAGATCTCTAGTCTTTCCCATTCTATTGTTTTCCTCTATTTCTTTGCATTGATTGCTGAGGAAGGCTTTCTTATCTCTCCTTGTTATTCTTTGGAACTCTGCATTCAAATGGGTATATCTTTCCTTTTCCCCTTTGCTTTTCACTTCCCTTCTTTTCACAGCTATTTGTAAGGCCTCCTCAGTCAGCTATTTTGCCTTTTTGCATTTCTTTTTCTTGGGGATGGTCTTGATCCCTGCCTCCTGTACAATGTCATGAACCTCCGTCCATAGTTCATCAGGCTCTCTTTCAGATCTAATCCCTTAAATCTATTTGTCACTTCCACTGTATAATCCTAAGAGGTTTGATTTAGGTCATACCTGAATGGTCTATTTATCTACAAATAGTTTTACTTCTAATTTGGATATCTTTCATTTCTTTTTCTTGCCTAACTGACAAGGATTTCCAATACAATATTGAATGAAAGTAGTGAGTGGGCATCTTTATCTTGTTCCTGATCTTGGAGGAAAGCTTTCAGCTTTTTACTATATAATATGTTAGCTGTAGGCTTATTATATGTTGTCTTTTTATGTTGTTTTGTTTCTTCTATACCCAATTCGTTGAGAGTTTTGTTTTTTTTTTTATCATTTTAGGTATTGAATATTGTCATATGCTTTTTCTGCATCTATTGAGATTATCCATGATTTTTACTCTTCATTCTGTTAATGTGATTTCTCACATTGATTTATAGATTTTGAACCATCCTCTCATCCCTGGAATAAATTCCATTTGATCATGGTGTATGATCCTTTTAATGTATTGTTGAATTTGGTTTGTTAGTATTTTGTTAAGGATTTCTACATCTGTGTTCATCATGGATATTGGCCTGTAACTTTCTTTTCTTGTAGTGTCCTTGTCTGGTGTTGATATTAGGGTAATGTTGGCCTTGTAAAATGAGTTTGGAAGTGTTCTCTCATCTATTTTTTGGATGAGTTTGAAATCTAAAGGGACAATCAGAGATAGAGGAAAAGGGGGGTACTTCATAGAGGAGTTTCTAAAAGGGCAGTAAGAGGGGAACTGAGAATTATCCTTTGAGAATTATGGCCTTCTTCTCCAGGCTGCAGAGAAGGGCATTGGTGATGGTTATTCAGGCAAGGAGTTGAGCGTTTTCACAATGATTTCTATTTTGATTATAAAATTGGGGTAAGGGTGTATCACATGATAATTAACAGACTAAAATAGCACATGCATGTATGTTTTAGGGCTGTGTATGTGTGCATATATTTGTTAGGTAGGGGATGAGTAACATATGCTGAGAATAAAGGAGGCAGGAGTTCATCAAGGTCAACTAAAATGACTGATAGGGAGCAATGGGGACTGAGTGAGATTTGTTTTTGTGGCTCAGTCACTAAGTCATATCTAACTCTTTGGACCCCATGGTAAGTGAGATTTAGAAAGCCTAAACTTGTGATGGCCTCAACCTGATAGTTGTGAACCTACCTTCCTCTTGGGATCCTAAACCAGGTATGTGAATGGAGACATCTGATTTTACAACTTCATTAACAGCATAGGCGAAACATACTATGAAGAGCTGATACTGATAGTACATTTAGGACAGACTGTCATTTGGATCCTGTCTAATGCACTTTTAAAACATCACATCTCTTCAAAGCAACTGTAGTAATATCCCAAGGATCTCTCCATCATCATTTTATGCTTAATATACCCTAAACCTATGCTGTTCCTAAAACACAGAGGTTACATTTCAAAAGCCATGTAAAGATCTTTTACACCAATCATACTTTACAAGGTAAAAGCACTGGTGTTCGGTGTACTTAAGCTAGTTAGGATAGAGGCTGCCTTGGGAACACTGCTCTTCTAATTCAGATAAGTGCTTTTCCTACAATTTTGTAACTTTTTCTTCTATTTACTGAATTTTTTTTAATGCTTTTTCTTCCTAGAGATCAAATCTGCAATTAATTTATCACTAAAACCATTATTTGTTGTCAGCATGTTTTTAAAAATGTGTAGCATTTCCTGTTTTTCCAAGATGGAATAATATTTTAGTTTCTCTGAATTGCATCAATTAGTTATAGTACTTCTATTCATGAGAAAATTTTATTTCCTAAATGATTAATTGATTTATTCAAAGTCAGATTTAAGTCAGTGGCAATATTGGTGCATTCGCCTGAACTTTTACATGGTTTCCCTTATATATTAAGCTTCAGTTTGAAATCTAAGAACTTCTCATGATAAACATTTTCTAGATTAAAAAATACAGTTAAACTAAATAAATGTATTGAGTTGGCCCCTAAAAAAGTTCACTTGGATTTTTCTGTAAGATGCTATGGAAAAATCTGAATGAACTTTTTGGCTAATCAGTAGCAAATTGGGGATTACAAAGTCTTCAGGTTGTATAAATAGATCAGTATAAACAAATAAATTCTTATTTTTATTTATGAAGTATTTATTTACTTATAAGCTCAACTGATCATTTTTTAACTATATCTTATCTTCTCATTTGAAGAAAGGCTTCAGTTCAGTTCAGTTCAGTCGCTCAGTCGTGTCCGACTCTTTGCGACCCCATGAATAGCAGCACGCCAGGCCTCCCTGTCCATCACCAACTCCCGGAGTTTACTCAAACTCATGCCCATCAAGTCGGTGATGCCATCCAGCCATCTCATCCTCTGTTGTCCCCTTCTCCTCCTGTCCCCAATCTCTCCCAGCATCAGGGTCTTTTCCAATGAGTCAACTCTTCCCATGAGGTGGCCAAAGTATTGGAGTTTCAACTTCAACATCAGTCCTTCCAATGAACACCCAGGACTGATCTCCTTTAGGATGGACTGGTTGGATCTCCTTGCAGTCCAAGGGACTCTCAAGAGTCTTCTCCAACACCCCAGTTCAGAAGCATCAATTCTTCGGCGCTCAGCTTTCTTTATAGTCCAACTCTCACATCCATACATGACCACTGGAAAAACCATAGCCTTGACCAGACGGACCTTTGTTGGCAAAGTAATGTCTCTGCTTTTTAATATGCTATCTAGGTTGGTCATAACTTTCCTTCCAAGGAGTAAGTGTCTTTTAATTTCATGACTGCAGTCACCATCCGCAGTGATTTTGGAGCCCAAAAAAATGAAGTCTGACACTGTTTCCACTGTCTCCCCATCTATTTCCCATGAGGATGGGACCAGAAAAAGGCTTAGTTTAATACAATTATCTCTGGGGAAGAAAATACCCTAAATTTTTATTCTAGGTAGGATCCTACCAGTTTGCACTTTCTTCCACACTGAATTTAGAAATGAAATGGTTCATTTTAAACTCTAATATTGTATTATGCTAAACAAGTAGTCTTTTCAGGCCTCACGAATTCTTGCTAGATCAAATATAAATGGAATAGAACTAACCTGTACTAAATAAGGAAAGGTTTAGAATTTAACAAAAAAACTTAGACATGCCTCTCAGTACAAATACAAATACAACTTAATATTTAGATGAATATGCAAAAAGAAATTTTATTTTATTTGCAACATATTAGTTATATCTTTTGGACTTTTGAATACATTAGATACCTCCATTTAAGAATAAAGTATTTTAAGAGGGAGGGGATATATGTATACCTATGGCTGACTCATGTTGAGGTTTAACAGAAAAGAACAAAATTCTGCAAAGCAATTATCCTTCAATTAAAAAATAAAAATTTTAAAAAAAGAATAAAATATTTTAAACATAATAGATGTGCTGTGCTTAGGTGCTCAGTCGTGTCTGACTCTTTGTGACCCATGGATTGTAGCTCTCCAGACTCCTCTGTCCATGGGGATTCTCCAGGCAAGAATACTGGAGTGGGTTGCCATGCCCTTCTCCAGGGGATCTTCCCAACCCAGGGATTGAACCCAGGTCTCTTGCACTTTAGGCGGATTCTTTACCATCTGAGCCACCAGGGAAGCCCAAACATAACAGATACCAGTGCACAAAATGTATAATTATGCTTTTTATTTTAAAAAAATGCAGTTACAGTTTGAGAAATGGAAAGAAACGAGCAGTCTTTGTTTCCACAAAAGGATATTTTTTGAAACAAAACAGTGTATAAGAATTTGAGCTACCTGTGAACAGTTTTAGGAGATAAGTATTTGTTCTTTTTTTTAGTAAATGATTTGTCCTAACTTTTTCATGGATATATCAATTATTAGACTTGCATGAGTAAATCACTGTTTTTATGAAAATCACAACAGCCAAAATAACTTCACAGTCAAGTTAATTTCAAAGTGGAAAACAGTCTCATATAGCACATAGTAACTCTGTTAAATAGATGGCTAAAAAATCAGCCATAGTAATATTTTTGAGTTAATATGTATTGTATTCAAATTCTTTTCCTATCGCTACCCATCTAAAATCTGTTATATGTAGGGTATGGTACGCTTCCTTATGTATCTATAGTTAAATAAATGAAGACACACATGTGATGAAAGTAGAAATACACAGAGTACTTATCCTCAGAGAATGCTAAATTGAAATTTATATTAAAAAATAAATATCATATGCAATAAAATTTCTGTGATTGACTGATAGGCATTCCTCAAGAGTTACATGAATAAATTTGAACCCCAGAGTCAAGGCAATATTTTTGCACTGACTTATTTCCTATGATAAAATAGGTTTCCTGAGATTTAACTTGAGAATAAATGAAATTTCTAGCAGCTTCATTACAGCAATAAGACAACTTTAAGACAGTGCTTCTTGAAATTATATTCATGATTGTGAATTTCAAACAAAGCTCAAGTTTGAAATGCCTCAAGGTCGTGACTGTATCTTTTCCTTTAAAATACTTTTAAAGAATGGATAAAAACCTGACAGTCTTGTTTTGGTGCCATATTGTATATTTTAAAATATAGCATTGAGTAGGACCAATGTTAAGTTTTCAAATATTTTATAAATCAGATCATTAATAATATCAACTTATACTGTAAGTATCAACAGCTATAAGAAATGCACAGCTATTGGCCCCCTATTACTTGCTTGAAAAGTATAGAATAACTAATGATGTGAAGTGCTTATTACAGACTTGATAGCTATACAGATTTATATTAAGATCTGGCACAAAAATGATAAACTGAACCATAGAAAAGAGATTTTGAAGCAATTACTAATCAGGAAAAGATTCTAATAAATCAATCAGCATTAAGGTTGCTCTTCATCAGCTAGATTCATGGTATTGCAAATTATTTACATTTTTAAATGGCTCACCTGGCTTAGCAATGATATTCAAATAATTTCCATAATGTCACCTGACAAGGACATCTTAGAAAATTGCTTATTTAACTCTGAGAATCTATTGCAACAAGGAAGGTGGGGGAAGAGGGGATGGAATAAAGGAGGAGAGGGGAAAAAAAAACCCCATTAAACCAGATAGATGAAAATTTAAAGAAGAAAAGCCAAATTTAATGGAATAAAATTTTAACAAACATCAACAAATATAGATTCAGCCTATTTACATACAGTGTAAATGGAGAATTGTGTAACTCTTCTTTGGTAGTATATTTATAACTAATTTGTATCATTACAGAATAATCATTGATATTCTAAGCCCTTTTTCATGTTTGGTGAAAAACCATACAGTACATTGATCACTGAGGAAGGCTTTCTGCCCTTTATTGTACTCATCTTTCCACAAAATGTTCCCTTGATACCTCTGATTTTCTTGAAGAGATCTCTAGTCTTTCCCATTGTATTGTTTTCCTCTATTTCTTTGCATTGATTAGAGGAAAACAGTAGAATGGGAAAGACTAGAGATCTCTTCAAGAAAATTAGAGACACCAAGGGAACATTTCATGCAAAGATGAGCACAATAAAGGACAGAAATGGTATGGATCTAACAGAAGCAGAAGATATTAAGAAGAGGTGGCAAGAATACACAGAAGAACTGTACAAAAAAGATCTTCAAGACCCAGATAACCACGATGGTGTGAGCACTCACCTAGAGCCAGACATCCTGGAATGTGAAGTCAAGCGGGCCTTAAGAAGCTTTACCACAAAGCTAGTGGAGGTGATGGAATTTCAGTTGAGCTATTACAAATCCTAAAAGATGATGCTGTTAAAGTGCTGCACTCAATAGCCAGCAAATTTGGAAAACTCAGCAGTGGCCACAGGGCTGGAAAAGGTCAGTTTTCATTCCAATCCCAAAGAATGGCAATGCCAAAGAATGTTCAAACTACTGTACAATTGAACTCATTTCACATGCAAACAAACTAATGTTCAAAATTCTCCAGGCTAGGCTTCAACAGTACCTGGACCATGAAATTCCAGACAGCTGGATTTAGAAAAGGCAGAGGAACCAGAGATGAAATTGCCAACATCTGCTGGATCATCAAAAAAGCAAGAAAATTCCAGAAAAACATCTACTTCTGCTTTATTGATTATGCCAAAGCCTTTGACTGTGTGGATCACAACAGACTGTGGAAATTTCTTAGACATGGGAATACCAGACCATCTTACCTCCTCCTGAGAAATCTGTATGCAGGTCAAGAAGCAACAGTTAGAACTGGACATGGAACAACAGACTGGTTCTAAATTGGGAAAGAAGTACGTCAAGGCTGTATATTGTCACCCTGCTTACTTCATTTATATGTAGAGTAGATCATGCAAAATGCTGGGCTGGATGAAGCACAAGCTGGAATCAAGAATGCAGGGAGAAATATCAATAACCTCAGACATGCAGATGACACCACCCTTATAGCAGAAAGCAAAGAGCAAAGAGCCTCTTGATGAAAGTGAAAGAGAAGGTGAAAGAGCTGGCTTAAAACTCAACTTTCAAAAAACTAAGATCATGGCTTTCAGTCCCATCACTTCATGGCAAATAGATGTGAAAACAGTGACAGACTTTTATTTTCTTGGGCTCCAAAACCATTGCAGATGGTGACTGCAGCTGTGAAATTAAAAGACGCTTGCTCCTTGAAAGAAAAGCTATGACCAAACTAGACAGCTTATTAAAAAGCGGAGACATTACTTTTCTGACAAAGGTCCAACTAGTCAAAGCTATGGTTTTTCCAGTAGTCATGTATGGATGTGACAGTTGGACCATAAAGAAAGACAAACACTGAAAAACTGATGCATTGAAAACTATGGTGTTGAAGAAAACTCTTTAAGAGTCCCTTGGTCTGCAAGGAGATCAAACCAGTCAATCCTAAAGGAAATCAGACATAAATATTCATTGGAAAGGCTAATGCTGAAGTTGAAGCTCCATTACTTTGGCCACCTGATGTGAAGAACTGATTCACTGGAAAAAAAACCCTGATGCTGGGAAAGATTGAAGGCAGGGGGAGAAGGGGACAACAGAGGATGAGATGGTTGGATGGCATCAGCAATTCGATGGACATGAGTTTGAGCAAGCTCTGGGAGATGGTGATGGACAGGGAAGCCTGGCATGCTGCAGTCCATGGGGTCGCAAGAGTCGGATACTACTGAGCGAGTGAACAGAATTGAAGTGCTTACTGAAGATGTAGTCATTCCACAAATTACTACTTTCAATTTTTCAATAACAGTTTATGTGGTTTTCTGAAAACAGAGCCTATGTTCCTTGATTCTTGCCATTTCTTCTACATAGTCTGTAATTAAGAACTGTCATCTGAACCACTCTCACTCAAATTCACCTCCCTTATACCTGTCTACTTATGCCATATCTGACCAGCAAATTCCAACTCAGATCAGTATTTTTTTTGCCATAATTACTAAGCACAGTTGAACAAAATCTTAATACATCCTCACAGATAGCTCAGCTCATCCAAGTACTTTGCAACATCTTAAAATTTTTTTAAGGATCAAGGTCAATTCCCTTTTTGTATTTCTGTTAGCCTATATATACATATTTCCAACTTTACCACTAGCAAATAGAACTTAGGGATCAATGTACATAACATTGCTTTTTGTGCATATTTGTCCTTCTGCCTATAATATTCTTACTTCTCTTTCCTGGCCTGCTGTTTATTACTTATTCTTGAGACTGAACTGTGTTACTGGAATCCTTCCCTGATTTCTCAGCCTAGACTTGGTAAATTGTCTCCTAACAAACTGTTTATCTGAGTCACTGCACTTGCCAAATCTGTTCAATTCAAGCAAAAATTGCAAATAGACCCACAGTCTAGCAAAGAAAACATAGACCAACCATATTGCCATGGTTCTAATAGAGATGTATCTATAACTGTGCTGTGAGAGCATGTGGGAAGGATAAACTAATGCTACAAAGGAAGTGACATTTGACTAGAGTACTGAGAGCAAGCAAGCATTTGCCAGAAGGAAAAATGGGATAAGGAAGGCATCTTAATGCAATAAAAGATATGTGTGCAGAGGCACAGAGTAATGGAAAAGACTTTCCATTATTTTCCACTCATATGAATAGTTCAGTATTGATGGAATATAGTATGAGAGTATGGAGAGATAAGACTAGAAAAGGTAAGTCTTGTCTGTCGTGCTGAGGAGTTTAGTCTTCTTTATAGATAGAAATTGTGAGTATTTAAATAAGGGCTCTATATGATCAGAATTATATTAGATAACCAGTAGGAAAGATGAGGATGGATTGCATGAGGAGACCCTGGAATAACTCTTGGAAATGGTGCAAGCCAAAAATAATGATGTGAACTCAGGCAGTAGAAAGGAAGAGAATTTAATGACTTTTTCAGAGACAGACTGGGGAACTAATGAGAGGATGTGAAAGAAAAGGAAGAATTAATGACCAGAAGGTTACACAATTATTTCAATTTTTTAATTGGTGGAAAGTTGCTTTACAATGTTGTATTGGTTTCTGCCATACAACAATGTGAATCAGTCACAATTACGTGTATGTATACATACATATATATATACACATACATGTCCTCCCCTCGTGAGCTTCCCTCCCCCTCCCCTCCCTGCTGTTTTTTACTTATTCCCATCCCATCCCTCTAGGTCATCACAGAGCAGCAGGCTGGGCTCCCAGTATTATATAGCAACTTTCCACTATTTTGCACAGGATTGAGTATTTATGTTAATGTTACTTCCTCAGTTCATCCCATCCTCACCTTCCCTCGCTGTGTCCACAAGTCCATTCTCTACTAGGTTCATCGGTACTATTTTTCTAGATTCCATATATATGCATTAATATATAATACTTGTCTTTCTCCTTCTGATTTACTTTACTCTGTATCTAGGTGCATCCACCTCACTACAACTGACTCACTCATTCCTTCTATGACTGTAACATTCTACTGTATATATGCACCACATCTTCTTTATCCAAACTTCATCTGTTGAAGGACATCTAGGTTGCTTCCATGTCCTGGCTATTGTAAATATTGCTGCAATAAACATTGGGGTATATGTCTTTCAGAATTGTGGTTTTCTCAGTATATATACCAATAGTGGGATTGCTGGGTAATATGGTAGCTTTATTCCTAGTTTTTAAAGGAATCTCCATACTGTTTTCCATAATGGCTCTATCACTTTACATTCCTACCAACAGTTCAGGAGGGTTCCCTTTTTTCCACGTCCTCTTCAGCATTTATTGTTTGTAGATTTTTTGATGATGGCCATTCTGACTGATGTGAAGTGATACCTCATTGCAGTTTTGATTTGCATTTCTCTGATAATTAGTGATGTTGAGCATCTTTTCTTGTATTTTTTGGCCATCTGTATGTCTTTGGAGAAATGTCTGTTTAGGTCTTCTGCCCATTTTTTGACTGGGCTGTTTGTTTTTCTGATATTGAGCTGTATGAACTTAAGGTAGAAAAAAAAGTAGCTCTTGCTACTTTTAGATAACTAAACTTTTAGTTTTAGATATTCAGTGTAAAGAACTGTCAGAGCACTTGATCAGGTTGTAAGAGAGGCGGGAGTGGAGATAATATCCAGGGAGTATTTTGGCCATAACATATAGATCATAGTTTAAGCAGATCATCTATAGAGAATGGGTAGAGATGCCTGCAATGCAGGAGACCAAGTTCTACCCATTGGTTGGGAAGATCCCCTGCAAGAGGAAATGGCAACCCATTCTAGTATTCTTGCCAGAGAAATCCCATGGACAGAGCAGCCTGGCAGGCTACAGACTTGGGGTCACAAGAGTCAGACTCGACTTAGTGACTAAACCACCACCAAAGGTTATTTTTATCTATTTTGTATTCTATCAGTCCTCTTTGCCAAAATAAATTGTGTGCTCTTTGAGGGCTAGGATTGATTCAAATTTCAGATATTTATAAGAACCCAGCACAAGAAAATGATACTTTCCAAGAGGAATGAGTATTTGCTAAAGAACTTTTTTCCACCCTCTTTGCTTTTTTATCTCTAAAGCACTTAGGTTTGCTTATGCTCTCTGTTTAATTCAGCACAGAGAATAATTTGGAAAGTAAATTATGGCGAAGAATGTAATATTATGAAATACCACTATAGGGAAAAATTTCAATGTTCTGTGGAACTTACCATATATCTCCAGACACACTTTCACTTTAGAGACTTTTCAAGAACATAAAAGTTATTATTTTTTTGGAAAGTAATGCTAATGATGTATTGTTATTTCTACTGTTCTCCTTTGAAGTTTAAATATATGCTAACAAGAAAGGATATAACTATGCACTGCTATCAGTCAGTTCAGTCACTCAGTCATGTCCGACTCTTTGCAATTCCATGGACTGCAGCACTCAAGGCTTCCCTGTCCATCACTAACTCCTGGAGCTTGCTCAAACTCATGTTCACCGAGTTGGTGATGCCATCCAACCATCTCATCCTCTGTCAACCCCTTCTCCTCCTGCCTTCAAAATTTCCCAGCATAGGGTCTTTTCCAATGAGTCAGTTCTTCACAGCAGGTGCCTACCTGATGCAAAGAGCTGACTCATTTGAAAAGACCCTGATGCTGCAAAAGATTGAAGGCAGAAGGAGAAGGGGATGACAGAGGATGAGATGGCTGGATGGCATCACTGACTCAATGGACATGGGTTTGGGTGGACTCTGGGAGTTGGTGATGGACAGGGAGGCCTGTCGGGGCACAGTTCATGGGGTCACAAAGGGTTGGACACGACTGACTGACTGAACTGAACTGAACTGAACGTCCAGGGGAGTGTTGCCAAGTTGAATGGAGCCAGTTACCAATTATAGGCTGATGCCCTGGGAGGTCTGATCTGTGGATATTGAAGCCAGGGCAAGAGTAGGTCCCTGGTGGAAATGGAGGCCAGTGTACTGAGAAACTCAGAGTAGACTGAGGTCTCAGTGCATTAATGTCAATAAAAACAGAAATGCCCAACTTAGTCAGTAGCAAAGAATACCCTCACCTAGTGTCTGATAACACACCCCCACCAGAAAGTGAGGCTAGTTTTGTGTTTGTCTCATCACTTGGCTCTAAACCCTAGAGGCTGGGGTAGGCAGGAAGACAGGATAAAAAACATTTGAGTCAAAAGAAAACTGTGCATATTTATGGAGGTGTCTGATAAAATGTTCTCTCTGAAGGTCTGTGGGCTGAAATGATAGTAGAAGGATTAGCTTTTAAAACATGGGCTCAGGCATTGCTATGTACCTTGCAACTTTGGTAGTAACACCTCCTGAGCCTCGTTCTCTAGTACGGAAATGTGTGCCTCACACTTGTTGTTAGGCTTCTGGGGTAGGGCTAGTGATGAACAACCCACCTACCAATTCAGGAGACATAAAAGACACAGTTTGATCCCTGGCTCAGGAAGATCTCCTGGAGGAGGGCATGGCAACCTACTCTTGCCCGGAGAATCCCGTGGACCGAGCCTGGCAGGCTGTGGTCCATAAGGTCACGAAGAGTTGGACACGACTGAAGTGACTGAGTCTGCACGCACTCTGTTGCCACAGGAATTAAACATGTAAGTGTATACAAGATTCAGCACTGTGTTACTATCAAATGCTCTTCACGTTCTAGCTATTATAATACATAACACAGGACCACAACTGTAAATCCAGAGCCACAGGACATCAGATTTGTGTTTCCTGTTGCTACTGCTCCAATGTGTCATTTCCTGAAGCTTTATTAAACCCACATACCACCACCCCACCCCCACTATATGAAAAAGGAGACAAGATGTTTTCATGATCATCCTTCCTATAGGAGAAAGATGGAATACAGCAGAAAGTTCTGGCTGTCCTGTGCAAAAATGCACTAAAAGGATCTTACGATAAAAATGTACAAGATTTTCTGAAAGGACAGAAGAAATGTTACATATGTAAAATTGTCAGGGATAAAAGGTATATAGAAAAGCAACCAGGACCAAGAATAAAAAAACATCTTTTTTTCATCTTCCTTTGACTGAAGGGCATGGATAACTTGCTTTTAGTACTGGTTGTATAGACAAATTAAAGGAACATGTCTCCTTCAAGCACTACAAATCTAACAGAGCTAGATTAGGTCCATGATTGATTTTGATCATGTCTTTATCATAGAAAATAAAACTGTAAATTTAGGTTCTTAGAGAACACATAATACTTTCCCCCCACTCAGACAGGGAAAGAAAAGGGTACACCGCGTGACTCCAGACCTCTATATTCAACAATGGTGTTGAGTATAAATACAAAGAAGAAAAAGACACATCTAACCTCGTGTTCTTTCAAAAATCCTGTTACAATATTGTATGACTTCTGCTTTCTGTCTTCTTGTATCACCTGAATTGTCTCTTATCTCTTGCTTCAACAAATCTACAAGGAACCACATACTTAAGCTCTCCTTCCCTAACAGAAAAAAACTCTTTTTTACCGGTATACTAGTGCTTGCGTATACATGTTCAGATTAAGAATTCAGTAAAAACACCAGACGGCAAATGAAAACAAAATCTGGATTAATTTTGCCAATTTTTTTGCATTTATTACACCATGAGTTAGACCAAGATGGTATGGAGTTTATGAAGTAAATATATTAAATATAGATGAATGAGTCCT
Organism: Cervus canadensis; assembly: GCF_019320065.1. Taxonomy (NCBI): domain Eukaryota; kingdom Metazoa; phylum Chordata; class Mammalia; order Artiodactyla; family Cervidae; genus Cervus; species Cervus canadensis. Next base: position 44,666,408 of record NC_057387.1, read on the forward strand.
TTGATCTCCTTAGGCCAAACACTATTAAACTAATTAAAACTTGTTTAGTGATAATTCAAATAAGTGTCAAAAAAACTGACATCCTTTAGAATTTTTAAAGTGGGATTTGACCTAAAAACAAAGACGAGATGCAGAAAGAAAACAGAGGGAGACGATATATTGGTAAGGAACTTCTAGAGTTCCAGTGATTCAGTGATCAGACAGAAAGCAAATGCCCACAAATATTGTTGGCAATTCTATTTATTATTAAAGTCAATATTTCCAAGGACATCTTATTTGACTTCAAGTGTAATTCTCGTTAAACTCAAATATATCTGGCTTTTGTGTACCGAATGATAAGCTGAGGTAAAGAGCAAATTTAGAATCTCAGATGGTGAAGAAAACTATGTTGAATTTTCAGTCAAACTGGTTTTGAGTGTGGTTGTAAACTCAAAAATACATTGCATGTGTAATTCTGCTTGAATCAAACTAAAAATATGGTTGATATATTTATTTGGCAAGTAATATTTAAATTTATGGTGGGACTTGACACTATTTTTAAAGGTTAAAACATTTTTATGGAGGGGATCTTTGCTCCTTTACATTAATACTTTTGACTCAACAAAACTATTTCAAATTTAAAATTTCTGTGTTACGTAAGAATAGGGATCCTACTGCAGAATTCTCAAGCCAAAAGAGCACCATAAATAGCTTAGTAGGGTGAACCAATATTCCTAGGGGAATCTGAGTTAGTCTAAAATGGTCCTAAAAGTACAGTGACTAAAATGGGTCTGAGATTTCATTTTAAATCTTTTGTTGTAATTTACATGCTTTGTTTCCCATTCTTCTCATATGTCTATGTTTTAGTGGCAAAATATTCTTAAATTACCATATAAAAAGATAATCGAAAATCATGTATGTTTGTTTCATGAATTTCTCTAATCCTTTTCATATAATTAGAATAGGATGGCCATGGCATTTAAATCATCAGAGGATAATGCAGCCTTAGAGTAAGGGTCTTCCTTTTAATGACATCCAACAGGGTATTTTTAGAAGTCTTAATTTTATATTCATTAAAAGTATTTAAAATCAAGTTTTGAGTTTCTTGTAAGGACATGTTTAAACAAATTTAATACTTGTTTGATTTTTTACAATTAACAAAGAACATTTAAAAGAGATATTTTAATAAGCAGGGTAAATTGACCAGTTTTGTCACTCCAACTCAGACCCTTCTCGTATATCCATTTTACTCATGATCTTGAGTCCAAGTGCTTTAGCCTGGCCCATAATTTGAACTTTTCATACCAAAATACATTTCTCTACTGCTTCCTTGTGTCATCTCTATATGACCTAGCAATGTTGAACTTTTAGTTTCTCCAGGGTGCCACAATCTTGACTCAGTACTATTTTTTTTTTAACAAACTATTCAGTCTTCAACACTTCCCTTCCTCACCCCTCCCTCTAACCCAGCTCTCAACTATAACTAGTTTACCCTTGGACAACACAAGTTTGGCCTACACAGGTCCACTTAAACATGGGCTTTTTTCAATAAATACATGTTGTAGTACTACAGGATCCTCAGTTGAATCCCCACATGTGGAACCAAAGGTACAGAGGAAGGACTATAAAACTTTATAAGCACCTGACCCCCATGTTGTTCAAGTTTCAAATGTACCTCCAGGAATCCTTACAGATAAAAGTTGAATATATTCTAATAGCACCCCACTGTTGTTTAACTGTTGTGTCCAACTCCTTTGCAATCCCATAAACTGTGGCCCATCAGGCTCCTCTGTCCAGGATGTCCCAGGCAAGAATACTGGAGTAGGTTGCCATCTCTCAGGAGATCTTCCCTACCCAGGGATCGAACCCAGGTCTCCTGCAGTGGCTGTCAGATTCTTTACCACAGAGCCACCTGGGAAGTCAATAGCACCCAGTAATTTTTCCATAAAACTTATTCAACTATACAACTGCTATTATTTCACACCAGACTGAAAGCTTCTTGATAAGAAGGAACTGTGTTTCATGCTTAATCACAGCATCTAGTTAGCATGTAGTATTAATAGTATTTGTTCAAGATGTTAACAGGTCAGTATGGTTTATGTTTCTGGTTAGAAATTCAGGTTTAGAAGTTAGTGGTTCATTTGAAAGCATAATACTGGATGTTTTACACTGACAATCTTTTAAAACTGAAATCTACTTCTTCAGGTGCTCTACTATAATTTTATAAATGTGGACAAATAATTAAACTCAACTACTATCTAACCAAACAAAAACAGGAAAGGAAAAAACTAACAATAAATAATCTATATCATTGTGGTGGACAGAGGAAACAGCCATGGACTTTTGAGTTAAAAAAAAACCCTCCATTTGTTCAGAAAAACATTACAATCATCTCATCCTAAAATTGATTCAAAAGGTGATTTTTAAAAATATTACTAGATATTCTCAAAGCTGTGTTTCTACAGCAGTTGATATTTTAAAAAGTGCTTGCATGAATTATTGTTTAAAACTAAAAATAATCCTTTTTATTTTGAAAGTATTTTAACATTTGCCATGTTTTATTGCTGGTGCTGTTAATCTATATATTGATTTAGCAATAAATATACCACTGTTACAGAGTGTAATATTTTTAGTATTCATGACTGGTTGAAATTAATGCTATTATTTCAAGAAAGATAAATACCATGCCAAAATTCGAAACTAATGCTCAGGAGAGTATGATTAACAAAAACTATAAAATAAACTATTGGGCATTATCTTCTTAAGCATGATTCCTTTGAAACTCCATGGACGGTAGTCTGCCAGGCTCCACTGCCCATGGGATTTCCCAGATAAGAACACTGGAATGGGCTGCCATTTCCTTTTCCAGGGGATCTTTCTATACGAGGTAGATATTTTCTCTATTTTACAGACGAGAAAATCAAGGCTTTGAAAGGTCTCATAACTACTGGGTAGCAGAAAAAGGTCTTTGAATAGTTTAGTCTAATGTAAATGCCTATGCTTTTTCCAGAAGAAAAAAGTTATAATTTAATGCATTTATAATTATAAAACGCCAAACTTATGCAAGAGACAACTACTGCAATGTAACTATGCTCTTCATGGGGCTGTTTTACTTACATCTTTAAGAAACAACAGTAATTATTCCTTTGAACATATGCACTTTAACTTCTATGAATCGTGATTGAGTGAACTGGAACCACCTTTTAGAACTTTACAAGTGTCCTGATAGGGAGCTCTTTAACCCCAATTCTTTTGACAAATTCTCCTCCACCAGCACTGAACACACTAGCGATAAATACATTAATACTTCAGATTTCCGGATACTTTGGTGGTTTCTACCACCTGGAATTGTTATAATACCACAAGTCAAATAATTTTTAAAAAGGAAGGATTTTAAGCTGAACTAGACAAAAACAGAACATCTAAATATTACATACAATGCAGTATCATTTATCAGTTCATTAACCAGTTGAAAAGACTTTAATTGGTTATAGTTATAAAAACATAAGTCACAGGAGCAAGAAATTAGCTGCAAAGAAGAGACAGATGAAAGGTGAAGAGAAAGATAAATATAAGTGAGAGCTAAAGCAGTAGCAAGGTTGAGAGAGCAATGGGAGTGGTTAAGCAGGAAATACTCAGCAAGACAATGGAGAAAACTGTTAAGTCACAAGAACATGAAAAACTATGTTAAGGGTGTGGGTAATAGCCCCTGAAAGCATAGTATGGCACAGTTGAATTTATATATCACAGCTCTAACTTGAGTTATCAGCAGCATCACTCAATAAGCTTAGGTATTTCAACTATAGAACTTCGCTATTCATTGGCGTGGAGAAAGGAATTGAAGCAGCACTCAATGAATCCAGGGAAGCCCAATGAATAGGCAAGCTGTCCATTTACCAAAATGACTCAAGGGTCATTTTATTATACCATATGATGTAATCGGGGCTTTCCACATGGCTCAGTGGTAAAGAACCCACCGACCCATGCAGGAGATAGAGAAGACTCAGGTTGGATCCCTGGGTCAGGAAGATCCCCTGGAGAAGGAAATGGTAACCAGCTCCAGTATTTTTGCCTGGGAAATCCCACGGACAGAGAAGCCTGGCAGGCTGCAGTCGACGGGGTCACACAGAGTCGGACATGACTGAGTGAGCACACACATATGCAAGCATGATGTAATACAGACAGGGCTTTAGAGTGTTAATTTCAAGTCATTCAACAAAATCAATTCATGTGGAAGATCTTTCATGAACCTGGGATTTATTACTAAATAAAAAAAAATCATTGATTACTATTATTGGCTATTTACCTATTAACTTGCACACTGAATCTGAATTCCAGTAGTTTTAATTTATGAATAACAGCAGGTCTCTATTTGCTTTAATTAATATACCACATTATAGGACTGAACTGGAAACCCAGGGACCTGTATTCTAATTACAGATAAGTCTATACAAACATGTTGCTAAACTATTCATTTGACCTACCTCAACTACAGGTTAAAACCATATACCTAGGGTCCTTTTCAGCTCTACCGTTATTCCTTAGTGTTATTAACAGTACAGGCCTTTCAAATAACTTGTTAAATTTTCTTTATAATTTTTTCACAAGAAGGAAAAAAGCTGGTTTTCACTGAACTGAAAAGAATGTTCTACCAGCATAGAGCTTTAATGTCCAGATGGGTCACACCTGCCAATCTTGTAAAAACGAAGATTCAGTAAGTCACAGACAAGGCTGAGAGAGTCTGAGTTTCTAATAACTCCCAGGTGATACTAATTGCCCTCGGTACAGGGACAACATTTTGAGTAGCAAAGTTCTAAGATCTGAAGAAATTGTAATGCTGACAAGCTTGGCTAGCCCTGATATTCTTACACAATTGCAACTATGAGCAGGAGTAAAACATGACATGGAAAATATCCCAGAAAGTCTGATGACGTAATATGTCTGGGATTTGTGCTAATACGGGCGGTAAGTGGACAGAAGAACAAGAAACATTTAGTTGGTAACTGAAGCTGAATGATGGAGGTTTGTTACTGTTTTCTAAGCACTAACACCAATTAAGGGGAATACTCTTTCTGTCCACTGAAATGAGAGGGAGGCATTAAGTTGCACCAAGGGCAGCTATAATCTAAAGCTAGAAAGGGTATATCTGTATTTGAGGATCTCACACATAAAAATTTCTCGTTTAGTTTTCACAACTTTGCCTTAGAAGAAACTTGAGACTCAAAAAACTTAAACAATATTTACTGAAGGAATTGATTTAAAAATCTTAAAACTGGTTAAATGTCATAAGATTTGGTAAGGAGCCATTAATGTTCAGACATCCTAATCTTAAAAAAATTTTAAAGTGTGTTGAACAAAATATTGTACCATTTAAACATAAATTTTGCAGTATTTTTTTTAAAGCCATAGACTACAGAACAAATCCCTTTTGGAAACAACCACTGAGTTTAAAACATACTAAATTCAAGGTAATGATTACCTGTAGAAGGGGTATATGGGGGTTAAGATCAGAGAGAGTACAAAAATGATGTCAGTTCAATCTGTTTTGTCATACATTAAAATTACACAAAGTATGGAAAGTATTAGGCAGCAAGAGTAAGTGTGCACAGGTGTTTATTATATGCTCTTCATATTTTTCTGCATATTTGAATACTTCATTTTGTCTTTAATGTGGGGCAACCTCTTCTTGTCTTTAACATTTGTACATTATTTGTAAAATATAAAACAAAAAAAAGATAAAGGGAATAAGTGTATTTAGGAAAATAAAGAGTAACTCCAAAATTAAAGGTTTTGATAATTGGTACACATACTCTAATCCTGTGACTTAAAATTGAGATTTTTCTCCTGAATATGTCTTGAAACAGATATTTAGCCAAAATAGAAACCCATGTATGTTCAATTTCCCTGAACAGTTCCATATCCTTTTCTCCTGAATGAAAAACATGTTTTCAGATTTACGCTATTTAAAAATACTAAGGCAGTGAGGCCATCCTGACGTCCGAGCTGCTCTAGACCACCTTCCCTCTCACAGAGCTCCAGGACAAGGGTTAGGGTTATCTCCAAGTTGCGCAGCACCTTTAAAGGTGTGTACATAGAAGATCTAATTTTTAATGAAGTTCCCAATTACGGATCTATGGTTTTATTACTGGGCTACCAAATAATTCAAACAGGAAATATAAGGCTAAATCCAGTCTCCTTTCATTTGGCTTTGGGATGCATTATAGACTTGCTTTCTACATCTTTTTGCTTTACCAGATGCAACACTTTTTAAAAACATGAAAATATTCCTCCGTAGCAAAAAGAAAGACATCAGGGTATTATTTATTGCTGGTAACTCGATCTGGCAGACATGAAACTGGCATTGCAACTTTTCCTCCTACAAATTTATCAAGTGCATAGTATTTCTTCATTCATACTATTTGAACTTCACAGTACCCTGTGAGGTGGGAAAAGCAGAATTTATTGCCTACATTTTATATAAATACATAAGGGATACTAAGACTTAGAAAAGTAACTTTTCCTTTTCCTTCAAACTGTATGGTGACCCAAAATAGAACTAATGAACAAATTAACCACCACATAATTAATAAAATTCATAAGGTTAATATTAAAATTATATTTTGAAGTTAAAATGCCTCTAAAGTATTAGTATCTCTAATGTTAACTAAATATAATGATTCCTTATTATCCCTTGTTAAGCTAGGGTGTTCTCAGTTGCTTTCAAATACTAAATTAGATTTCTAACATTAAATATACATGAATCCATTCCTCAAGTAGGTATTTAAAAAAAAATCTATGTAAAAAAAAAAATCAATTTTTCTCTGTTGTAGAAAAAAAAAATCAAGTTATCTCTTTAATATTCAAGGAAAGGCCTCTAGGAACAAGCAGTGTATCTTAAGAACAGGTCATTGTTAGCTAGTTCATTCCTCTTATCTTAGAGATATCTAAGAGGTAAGACAGAGGCATCTAAGTGGTAATAATGACAAGGACAAAGCTGTTTTCACATTAACACTTAAAATAATTTACTATATGCTAAGGACTGAGTTAATATATGAAAATATTCTAGAATGTCAAAACTCCCACTTCATGGGCTTGAACTTTGGAAGGAAGGTTGCACTGGAGTGCACTGTAGAAAGCTGAAGAATCTGTTACTCCTAGGCAGGAAAAACTTGGGCTTCTGGTCACTCCCCCCTCAGAGACAATGGGAACTCTTCCCAGCTCAGTAAGGAAGCAACCTCATTTCCCACACACATTTCAGGACCTCTGTTTTCTTCTTACAAGCCAATCCCCGCTGCCGTAAGGGACTATCTGAAAAGGGGTAGCACCTACTTGATTCCCTGGTGGCTCAGATGGTAAAGAGTCTGTCTGCAATGCAGGAGACCGGGGTTCGATTCCTGGGTTGGGAAGATTCCCTAGAGATGGAAATGGCAGCCCACTCCAGTATTTTTTCCTGGAGAATTCCATGGATAGAGGAGCCTGGAGGAGTACAGTCCAGGAGGTCACAAAGAGCTGGACACAACAGATCGACTTTCACTTCACTTCAGATATTTCAACTACTGCCCCAATCATTCTGAGAAAAACTTCACCTGAAGAAACTGCTCAATTACTAGTCATTCATGGTACAGGCTTTTTTTTTTTTTTTTAAATAGATATTAGGCACATCTACTGTTGCTAGAGTTCTTCTGTACTACAATGATACTTGAAAAAAAATTTGATTACTTAGCTTTCAAATCACCCTCATGTTAACTCAAATGTACACAATTATTTTTATTTACTAGACTCTCTTTTTTGGAGATGACTAATTATTGCATTAATATAGCACACTGAAAGGTGCTGCATACTCCGTTTGTTTTTAATTTCCCTAATGTGTGAGTTTTGCATATTTGTCAGTTATAACAGAACAAACTTAAGGAACATGAGTAACTGCAAAGTTATCTGACACCAATATGCCTAACTACTGACAAAAGTGAACCCCCCCAAAATATTTTAATACAAAATAGTACCCTAACTGAAACCATTTAAAAAGTGAAAACGGTAATATCACAAATTACCCTTAAGTTTTTAAATACCCTAATGTGCATCTTCCCTCCCACCCAAAGCAAAAGCAGATGGTGTGATTCTGTTTCTTCTCAGTAACATCAAGTATCCTTTGTTAAAACTCACAAAGTAGGAAATCTTTAGCAGACACAAAAGATGAAAGATGAAACTGCAGCAAGAAAGCATGGCAAATCCAAAAGATCTATTAGTGCAGAAGTCTACTGGAAAAAAAACAACAACAACAAAAGAGATAGAAAGAATTAACAAGATACAATAAAAGTTATGTCTTTAAAGCAGTAGATTGTAACAGGGTGGGAAATGTTTGTGTCCTCCTGAAAAGCAGTTACCATCTTTCAAATTAAAAAAAAAAAAAACAGCTGGTATATTTTCACAGCATCTAGATTTATTTATGGTATAAAGTCATAGAATTGTATTACTATTACTCCTTTCCCACCCTGGCAGAGAATAAACATGAATTCAGAAGCACAGTGGAGTGAAAACAAAGAGAGAGAAAAGGCAGCAGAGAAAGACAGAAGAGGTGAGTACAGAGCTACAGAAGTGTTTATTGAGCATGCTACAGAGGTAAGCAGAGTACACACAAAAGGAAATTAAACAACCATCAAACCTCCCAACTTTGTTAGAAAATTAATTTTTAATTGTGCCGCTTTCAAACTATACTGAATTTTACATTTCTAAAGATGTAAAAACTCAACTAATAGAAAATATACATGACCATTCTGTCTACATAGATAACAGAATCTATGAATCTTGAAACTAAGTACATCAATTTCAAAAAAGTATTGGTCATTTAAACAGAATCAACAATTCAGATTGACAAGAACTGTTCAAATTAATTTGACCTGTAGATTCTGAGCCATGTTTTTATTAAAGTCAGATCTATTCCTAAATACAAAATATTTTGAAGATTTATTAAAACTGAATATTACAATGCAAGGTAAATTAAGACTAAAGGCACATAAACTTTGGTCCCACCTGGTTGTCAGTTTTAGAAAACTGCCACAAAATTAATCTTCCTGCAAATTTTTGCAGTACACTTTCTTTTATCTTTGAAAAATACATGCACCAGTTCCTGAACTAGCTAGACCGGTCTGCACATGCTCAGAAATCCACAACCATATTCCAAATCTTAATTACAAACTAAGGATGGCAATATATATTTAAATGCACATAAGTCATGTCAACTTCAAAAACATCTACGAAAAATATTCAGCCACAAACAAGACATTACTTAGTGCTGACATTTATATGATACGTCCCACAAGAGTGTGTACAAAAAGGTTAAGATTCCACAATGCTTTTCCACATAGGGCTCAAACTTACAGAAATCACTTTGTTGTCTTAAGAAAGTAATACTCTGCATCTTGTTAATTTTAACTAATGCCTACATTCATAACTGAATCTAGACCAGAATTGTGAGATATAAAAGGCCAATGTTTTTTTAAAGCAATAAAGCCTAAGGTAGTAAAAACTGAAAAAAAAAAGCTGCTTTATTCTTTCAGTATCATGTATCTTATCTGATTAAATAAAGAAATATGACAAGCCAATAATTCAAAATAAGTTCCAAGCAGGAGGAAAAAAAAACTTAACCTTTTTACACACCCCTGCCTAAACATATTGTTAATTCCCATTTAACAATGTGCCCTAGACAACCAATTCCTTTTTTCTAGTAAATGCACAATAGCAACACTAGTTTCCTTTTTAAGGCACGTATGTCAACTAAGTTGAAAAAGGAAAGTAAAATTAAACTAAAATTTCAAACAGACAAAAATGGCTTCCCTACAGAACAGATGAAAGAGAGCAGTTAATAACTCTGCCTTTACATACGCCATTTCATTTTATAACCAAGGAATGATAACAGCATGGAAAAAAAAAACAACAAAAAATCAAACTCTGGTCCCCACTTTTCTGAACAGTCAATAGGTGATGACACCAAACAATGTGATTCACCCTCAATCTTCATCTCCCCCCCTTTTTAAATTGTTGACTTGGAGAAAGACACTCTCAGATGATGGTTTTCACCAAGGTTATAATTATGAAGATCAATCAAGGCCTGAATAGCTTCTTCCACTGTTGCCATCTGAAGAAGAGCCATTTTGTGATCTCTTCTGAAACAAAATTATAAAATTAGATACTTCATAAAAATCAGAATGGCTTAAATACTTTTGCTCATTCCAGGATCAAAAGATATCTAGAAATGAAAACAACTACTCGAAGAAAACTTTTACTTCTATCAAGTCACTAATTTAAAGACAAGAAAGCTTGCTTACTGAAAAAACTTAAATGCTTTCACAGTGCCCCCAGTGTTAGCAAACAGTGTTCGGAGATCTTCTTCTGCTACTGAAGGACTGGGAAAATTAGATGGAAAAAAGAGTAAAAACATTATTAAAAAATTTTATATTTTATTCCTAAAATGTATATCCTTAATAAACTACTCTGTCTTTAATACTTACGGGATATTGGATAGGTGAAGGGTTGCAGAAGGAGGGAAAATATTCTGAAAATTTTTGGATCCAGGTTTCTTAAAACGATGCAATGGGGAATTACCAAAATCTTTTGTTAGCCCTTGATCATCAAGTCCCTCTCGAGGTAGTTGTACAGTCTGATGTTTAGACAGAGTAACACGAATAATTTTTCCATACATCTTCTGTCCATTAAGATGATTCATGGCTATAAAGAGGAAGAATGCCTATTAATAAACAATATCACCATTCAAAGCAAAAATATTACAATAATTCTTAGAATAGTTGAAATACCTAATTTTGCTATGGTTTTAAAATGAATCATGAATTTACAATAGCCACTGGTGACAAAACAAATTCATCTGCACTCAACAAGGCACTGAGGCAAAGAAGCCAGCTTCTTTCATAGAATGAAAATCCAGAATGAGTATCTTCCTTGACAGGTCTGCTGATAATGCCCCAGAAACTTTAACTTTTTCTCCCTTCTGCTCAATATCCTAACTGCCAAGTCCTATGAAACCCTTCCTCCTAATTATCCCTCAAATTCATCTATTTCTACACTTTCCACTGCCATTACTTTTTATCTGTATAACTCAAATCAGTCTCCCAATTTGTCTTGTTGGATTTTTCTCTGTGTTCCCCCATTCTTACAAATCTGTATCACTACCTGCTTAAAATCCTTAGGGATGAAGACTCAACTTATTCTTCAACATATCTTCTACATTTCTCAGTCTGACCCTAACATCTTTCTCAAACCTCCTGGAATGAATATTTTATTGATATTTTATAATACTAGTAACTTTCTTAGTGTTGAGAATCAAATGGTAAGATAAGAACCATCCTGACCCTCATGGAACTTACAGTATCTTAGTACTATCCTCCTTGTACTTAAGTTTTCAGGTGTACAAAACATTTTTTTTTAAGCAAATACTAGTGTTTTATCTTTAGCCTAATGCATGCTTTTCTATTTATAGCAATTTCCTATCTCCTTCACTATCTTTCCTAAGTTATTCGTCTGTGTTACTTCCTAAAGAGGACTCTTTCTTCACTCTTCAGAAAAGGTTCAGAACCTTACTAGATAGTCCCCATACAGTTCTATTTCTTTTTATAAATTCAACACATTTTCATTATTATCCTCGTTCAGACTGTAAGATACAGGAAAGCAGGAACCAGTGTCTCTACCCCAGCACACAGCACAGTGCCTAAACACAGAACATCACATGCCTACTTCTTGAGGCAGCAGCTGGGTTACTTTTGAACTAAATGAACTGGTCTGAGATTAGAGAACAGTTATATGTTTTATGTTTTATTCAAGTAGTCACAACTGAAGAAAACCATGTCATAAGTCATATAGTTTAGCTAAACTGAATGTCTATTTGACTACTCAAATCAAAGTATTAGAGTATTAACAACAGAGAGGTAAAGGCAATATGGAAGAGCAGGGAATTGAGAACAAAATCCCTACTCTCAAATGTTTTTAATTTGATTAGTACACTACAGTACACAGTCTGACACAGGAGATACCCAGAACTTGTTAAATCCATGCATCTTGTCATACTTACTTGTATAGAATAAACCAGTTAAATATAAAACAGGTCTGAAAAGGAAAATGCTATAAAAGTATAAGGTACCATTCTGAAAAATCTTTTTCATTTATAGCTTCCCTAATTTGTAAAAACAAACTTACTCTCCCAATTATAAGACAAAGAGGTACTAAGGATGTAACGTACAACATGACAAATATATTTAACACTGCTGTATGTTATAAATACTCCCGCTATAGCACATTTTGCTAGAGAGTAGGTAAAGATCTATTATGAAAAACTTAGTATACTTTTGAGATGGCAGCTACACATGGTCTAAAAACAGTTGAGGCTCTTTTGTAAGTAGTTCTTGAAAATATGAATTGGAGAAATAATTATTTTAACAAAGAACTACTCTTTGGTACTTAGAATTCATTTAATCACTGAAGATCAGTATACTATTTCAAACATAATTTACAAATTCTATTATTCCTAAACTACCTAATTTAAGAAAATTCTAGTATATTAGTTAAATAGGCTATAGTAGAAATGGAAACATCTTTAATGTTTGCAAATTTTAAAACTCTGGTCTAAAATGATTTAACAGGGCCTTTAAGATTTGCAATAATTCCATTCACACTTGAATACTACTGACTATACCTTGCCATTTATTTCTCCCATACTACTTTCTGAGCATAAAAATATTTGCTTATATTATAAAACAACTGAGTATATTTCCCAAATAGAGTCCCATGAAAACCAAAAAGAACAGAGTCCATAAACAAAGTATATTATATTAAAAAAAGTTTCACTTATTTTTTTCCATAGCACATCCTAGTTTTGCATAGGATTTGTGTTTTAAAGGATTTAATGGTGTGAGTCCGTTTATGGACATATACTTCAAGAAAGCAAAATCTAACCTAGCAGCAATGAGAAATTTGCCACTACACATAGTCCAAAAACTATGTCATGCTATTAGTAAGCAAAGCTTTAGTGAAAAGATAAAAATTTTATCTTTTATAATTTATAAAAATTAGCCATAAAAGATTTTAAAATGTAAGTAAATACTGTTAGGCAGTGAATTGTATTATACCAAACTTCATATACTGAAGCTTTAACCCCTCAATGTGACTATCTGGAGGCAGGGCCTTTACAGACAGAATTCAGGTTAAAAGAGGTCATAAGGGTGAGGCCCTAATCCAGTAAGACTGATGTCCTTTTAAGTACAGGAAAGGATATCAGCACCTCAGAGGCTGAGGAAGGCTCCCAGGAAAGGCCATGTGAGGACACATGGAGAAGGAAGCCAGTCTGCAAGCCAGGAAGGAAAGTCCTCTCCAGAAACCAAATCTGTTGTCACCTAACTACTGGTCTCCAGAACTTAAGAAAACAAATTTCTGTTTTTTTAGTCACTCAGTTTGTTGCATTTTGTTATGGCAGCCCAAGCAGACTAATACAAGTATAGTAAGAATTAAAGCATCACTTATTTAAACAGTCCTTCTATAAAAAACCAAAAAGTATCCGGGAGAATTTGATGAACAGGTACTTTCAACCATAATGACTGTGTATCCCTTATTTATTAAGGGTAATGTGGAAAGACTGAAAGCAAAAGGAGAAGGGGGTGGCAGAGAATGAGATCGTTAGATAGCATCACTGATTTAAAGGATGTGAATTTGAGCAAACTCTGGTAGACAGCGGAAGACAGAGGAGCCTGGCGTGCAGAGAATCGAACACAACTTAGCAACTAACTGAACAACAAACCACCCACAGCTCACACAGTGAGAAAAAAGAAATAAAAATTTGAGAATGCTTTGTCAACTATGAAACACTGTAAAAGACTTCTTATAAAGTACATAAAGATAATGGCAATGACTATCCCTAACCAGAGTACAGAAATGTACATAAGGAGAAAAAGAAGAAAAGAATAATGGGCATCTATGACATAATCAAGCAGCTTCCCTGGGGGCTCAGGTGGTAAAAAAATCTGCCTGCAATGCAGGAGGAGACCTGGCTTTGATCCCCGGGTCAGGAATATCCCTGGAGAAGGGAGTGGCAACCCACTCTAGTATTCTTGCATTTCATGCAAGAACATTTCATGGACAGAGGAGACTGGCAGGCTACAGTCCATGGAGTCGCAAAGAGTTATATAGGACTGAATGACTAACACACACACAGACACACGACGACACAATCAGCACTTTTATATAATTTCCACTAAAGATAGACATCTCCATTTTTTTAAATTGAAAGCCAGATATGTAAAATTTTACACATTGCCTGCTGCTGCTGCTGTCACTTCAGTCGTGTTCGAGTCTGTGCGAACCCACAGACAGCAACCCACCAGGCTCCTCCGTCCCTGGGATTCTCTAGGCAAGAATACTGGAGTGGGTTGCCATTTCCTTCTCCAATGCATGAAAGTGAAAAGTGAAAATGAAGTCACTCAGTTGTGTCTGACGCTTATCTACACCATGGACTATAGCCTATCAGGTTCTTCCGTCCACGGAATTTCCCAGGCAAGAGTCCTGGTGTGGGTTGCTGGTAATACATTGCCTGGGCTACCCTAACAGTTGGTAAGAAACTGAATTTCAAACTTCTACCTGAAGCCAAAGACTAAAAGGTCTGGTTTATCATGTTGTTAGTCTGTGAGTCTCACTGGATATAATAGCAAAAATACACCAGTTTTTACACCAAAAATGGTAAATTTCAAAATTAATAATGTGAATACACATGGTCTGAGGTACCATCATCCCCGAATCTTAATGAACAGAATTATAAGCTAAGATCATACTGACATTTACAGTCAATCACACTGTGAATATGCAACTACCTTCTGGATTTACGTGATTTGGCTTTGTGTATGAAGTTGAATGAGATGCTAATTAAGTGATCAATTATTTATCTAATAATCTAAGTGAAACTTGTTGAAGTACATTTTAAGGTTCCAAAAAGGATTAAAGTGGGGCACTTGGTTTAAGTTTTTCATTTTATAGTAACCTGGTATCTCTAAAATACACTTCATGTAACTCTACTAAGTTCAGTCAAATACTTTCAAATGACCTTAGAAGAATTAAAATTAACATGGCGTTAATCTGGATTCTATGGACTATATAAACAGTTAACTTCAATTATAGGGAGTAACCAGAAATGAAAAATGCTTATAGAATCTTTTAATACGTGTATCATAATTCTTAGGTGAAACTGTTATTTCAATCTTAAAGGCAAAACCTTTTTCCATTAAACTCCAAGCAAGAAATGGTAAGAGAATAGCACAAAAATACAAATATGTTTATCACGTACAACTATTCACATTAAAATGTGAAAATTAACATGACACTGTGAACCCTGGCTATTAATAAACGGTTTCTTACTGATATAAAGAAGTTTGTTTTTATTCACAGGTTTACATTATACATTTGAAATCAGATTGAAGCCATATAGATGACACATAGTTGAATCTTACCCAGTTGTGACTGGTTTCCATCAGCCATCTGTATTAGAGCACTGTCTTTCTTATTGTACAAAATCTTCACACGCTGCACATCTCCATAAACACCTTTTTTGGAGTCACAGAGAGGTAATCCAAAAATGGAATTAATTTTTACATGCAAGTTAGCTAAAGATTATCTTTCTGACATATTAATGAAACATTCAGACATCAACATGATCACTCATTCAAACTCATCATTCTCACAAATGAATAAAGAAGATCAAGATTTTGAACAGTGAATTTTGAAAAGAATAATTTCTGATAAACCCTCAAAGCTATGTGAATGATATTAAATTAAAGACCATGCAAAATAAATCAGCATGCATTAAAACAAATTTTGTGTCTATGGAAAGTTTTAAATAGCAAAGAAAAATAGCAAAAGATTTACTATTCAACTTTAAGCCAAAGTGCTAGCTACAAATAAGAATTAAGGTGAAACAAAAATCAAATCAATAATAAAAGTATAGTGCTAACAATAACATACCGAAGAGGGTAAACAGACTTTGGGGCGTAACCATCTTTAGAAGGAGAGAAGAGCAAGCAGCGTAAGACAAGAAGAGAGAAGAGTCGAGGAAGAGCGGAGATGAACAGATCATCCATAACGAAGGGTGGTTCCCGCAGAATGGTGAGGTGGTCATGGATCATGGTTCAAGGCGGTTAATTGGGGCAAGTTGGTCCGAGGAACATTTGTTCAAGCACAGAAGCATGAACATAGGGAATGGAGACAGGGAATGAAGACAAGGACAAGGAAAAATAAAGGATAAGACAGGGAAGGGAATGGGCATTTGGGAAAAGACAAGGAAAGGGAAGGTGAACACACAGGGAAAAGGATGAAATGGGGAAGGGAAACAGCAATGCAGAAGAAAAAAATAAGGAATCGGGGAACAAAAAAAAAATAAAATATAGGTCAGTACATAGGAAATGCAGGATTTGGTCAGAAAATGGTTGGTTTATGTACTGTACAAGAAAAACTGAGTAAAATGTAGTCATCCAAGACAAATATGGGTAAAGTACATCTATATCAAAGAGTAAATTACAGCATTTCATCTCAACATAGGGAAGGAAAGCATGCATAGGAATTTTAAACTTTGAACTTTTAACTGCATAAGCATGGCTGGTTATGAAATGCAGGCAAAATTCTTAAAAAGAAAAACAAAGGCACTCTGATTCAAACATTTTAGCATGCACAACTGTGAATGACTATAGTATTAAATGATAAAATAGCTTAATGTTCGTATTAACAGAGGCCGATTAAAAATGAAACAAATATTCAAATTAGACATCATAAACTGATACATAGAGCTTCCCACATTTCATACCAGCTTCCATAGCAATCAAAATAAAATATACCAGACATAAAATGTACAACTAAAGAAAATAACTCAGCAATAAATTTTATTTAACAGGGTGGGAGGGGTTTGGGGAGAGGTAAAGTTGAAAAATATTTTTAGAAGACAATGACTAATAACTGCAAAGAAAAAATTACTAAGAAAGACTGGAAGAGTGCCTCGTCAAGATCTTTGGAAGAACCTTCAAAGAAAAATGTATTAGAGTAGTTCACATAAAATAAGATTTAAAAAAATGCAATGACACATAAGCATGAAATGAACAAGCAAATAATTAGAAAAGGCAAAGAGCAAAATTGTTTTACAGTTACATCTGCAAATTAGATATTTGCCTTTGAGAACAACAAAAAGATAAAAAGCCAAACTACAGTACTTCACCATATTTTTCTTAGGAAAAATAGGTAGTTAGGTTAAAAATATATATGTATATATATATAAAGAGATATGACTAGCTACAGAAATAAAGTATTACCTAAACAAGTACATAGATTTTATTTGGAAGTAGAAACACACAGAAAATACTTTGACTAATGAATGTACATAAAAAGAAAGGCAAGTGCAAAATGAAATAAACATGAAAAACTTTCACAAATGAAATGGAGTTAAAAAACAGACATTAGAAAATTATTTTACTAACCTCTTCATTTAAATTGCTAACCAACAGGACTGTATTGCCACCAGCTGAGACTCCAGGCATACCCACTCGGCCAGCAGCAGCTGCAGCAGCTGCTGCAGCAGCGTTTGGAATGGCCAAAGGACTCAGAGCTCCTGGAACAGCTGCAACAGGAAGCCCTAATTTTAAAATAAAGCATATTTTACGAAACACACACAAGTCGTTTACAAAAACCAATTTAAGCACGATGGCTGATGGCTTGGGGCTGACCGTTCCAAATGGTTCCTGAAAGTTAATTTTCATAATATTAAGAAAAACTGTTGTTGTAAGTAGCAGAGAAAATTCACTGGTTTCAATGAAATCAATCATTAAGTATTAGAACCAAGGTACATACCTGTATTATGTCACAATATTAAATATATAACATTCCATTTCCTATGGAAACGCAAACAAAGCAAAAAGAATGTATTTCCAAGTCAGAGACTTGTAAAATTCACTTCCATGGTTCACATAGGAGTCAAATCTAAAAAAAATAACAAGTGCTATCTTCTTCATAAACTTACTTGAAATCAGACAATTATAGCTCACAAAACATATATAGCAATCCTTTATTCTTAGAAACAAATCACCCTGAACATACATTATATAATGTATTCAACTGACCTAAAGAAAATCTTACCAAAATTTGTTTTCCTTAACTCCATATTCAAGTAGGTGTAATGTTTTTCAAACACAATACTTGCCCCACAGAAAGAATAAGAAAAAGTCAATATAGCACACCAGCTTTCTCTTCCAGTATTTTCCTATCCTTTACCTACCAGTTTGAACATTTCCTTCTTATTTCTACTGTTCTACTTTCCAGTCTTACTATTGCTCTGTCATCTTCAGGATTCTTCATTTATTCCACAGAATTCCCTTTGCCTCAGCATCTTTAATCTACTGATCAATAACCAATAAACTTTTATTCCTTTCATCGCTTATATTCTTACATACTAGCTTATTTGTTAATAAATATTAGTTCAGTAAAGAAATAAATTACGTTTGTTTTTTTTCTTCCCATGATAAAGGAGATAAACATTTAACCTATACAAAATTAATTCATGACATACCTGGGTAGAACAGGCCCTTAGTACTGTTGTCCCATAAGTTCATGTTTTATCTCTTCTTTTCAGCTTTCTTGTACATGTCATAAGGATGGACTGTTAACTCTGGTGTTAGATCTTACTCTTTTAGCCAAGTTTGTTTATATTTTTACTTTACAAAAACTACTATGACCTTTTATTGGCAGGCTGAAGCTTCTTCAGGATTGACAATTCTTAACCTCTTTAGTTTTCGACTTGTAAACATTTTCCCTCTGATTTCCTTTGATCTTTACTGAGCACCTTTCATCAGTGGAATGGTGTTTCTCATATATGTTCAAGCTCTGGGTGAGTTTACAGTTTTTCTCCCCCAATACAGTATCTTGGGAGTCCCCTCTTTTTAGTATTTCTTCACTTTTATTTTTTAGATTTTTTTACTCTTTGTTTTGTAAAATTTCCAACATATACACAAGTACACAGGCTAGAATAATGAGCCCCATGTATCCATCACAACTGTTTAACAATTACTAATTCAAGGCCAATCTTGCTTCATCCACTCATTTTATTTTTAAAGTGACTTCAGAAATAAGGATCTAATTTTAACATAGAAACTCCTCATGTCTAATAATTACTATACATACTAAGTAATCTTTAGCACCTTTTAGGATCTACCATTTTATTCTATGGTATTACTAACTTCTCCATGTTAAATACCATAGATCTCACTACACTTCATAGGTTGTTTCCATTTAATATACAATGGATATCTTAAAATGCTGCCAATGTAAAGATACATTCCTAATTCCTAGGTATGTACTCACAGTCATTTTGTTCCTGCATATTCTGAGACATGCAGGTTCCCAAATTTATAGTTCTAGGTAATTTTATCATTTTTCTTTGTTGCTAACTCAAGAAAAACTACTAATTCATGAAACACGTATAAAATATCAATACATTTGATATATCAGTCTACACACAACAGTCTAGGTAAACAAACACTTCCTTTCTACAGAAAATGGTTTCTTCTAAAATACATCTCTACCATGCCAATACACAATTAAACAATCATAAAACTTCACCAAAATATTCAAAGATGATGGAAATTTTGTTCAAAGAAACTTTAAGTCTAGGATTTGTAATGGAGATACTTTGGTAGTACAATATTAAATTATCAAGCCTTATCATGGAAAAATAATCAGAGAATTAAAAGAATAAGTAAAATTAATTTAAAATAGTAATTAAGAATTAAAGTCTAGGCTAAAGCCCCTTTTTTAAGTGTGAAAAACCTGACTTAAATAAAAAGCCAGAACGCCAGATTTTAATAAATGTTACACTTTAGTAAAAATGAGACTATTAATTCTCTCGTGAAATTTTGTGACTCAAAGCAGATACAATTTACCTCCCTCTAGTAAAGTAGCAATGGAAAGCTTAGCAAAAAGTGGAATGTAAGTTGTGACGTCTCCAATGTTGTTGCTACTGCCCAAATGCTACTTCACAGTTTCCATATTTCTCCATTTATTCTTACCATGTTGGATCACTTGCTACTAAGCCAGATGATCTAACCTCTTGCCAAATGATCTTCCTTCATTTTAGGCAGTCCAGAGCATGGTGCAAAATACAGGGCAGTCACTGTCCTCAGTGCCACTAGTGTGTACTTCTCCCTCACTATTCCTTCTCCCATGCTGGTAACTTAGAGAAACTATTTCAGTCATCTTTTGCAGTTCTAAGTCACTAGAATAGTCTTGCAGTTTTTACTGGACCTTTAAAAGCCTCTGTAGATCCCACAATTTCTTTCAATATGTTCTTCTCTAAAAAATTCTGTCAACCAGGTAAATCTCAAATTCTACTACATAAAAACAAAAACCTATAAAGTATTTCATGATGCACTATTTATACTGTAAGAACTCTGGAAAGGAATTCTGTATTGTATTTTTCATAGTAATGTTAACTTCTAGCCGTGAGAGAAAACAATACATTCACTATCTTCCTTTTGTAAAAAAACATATAGAACATGTTATACACATTGGCACTAATGGATTACTTTTAGCTGTAAAAATAATTTTAATGATTAACATCTTTAAGGTAGCAAATGTGCTGAAAAAAACACTGTGCATACCGATGATGGGGGATAAAAACACCTGTTTTACTTCTAGGACTGCTACTGTTATAAGAATCAAGTAACATCAAAGAGCTTCATATACTGCCAGATGCTAAGGAAAAGGAAGGTGTCACAAGGATCCTTTCTATGTGAAATGATCTTCATTAGCTGGGCCACCCAGCATTTTGAGTGACTCAGTCATTTTATAAATTTCCTGTAATGGTTCTGACACATTACTAGCCATTCCTCCACTGAAACTGATGGCCACACTGCCACGTATCTATCTGATAGAGACTCAAAGTCCAGGCGGATGAAGTGATTTTAAGTTATACATCTATCCCTCTGTCCCCTCAGGTCACATTCTGCTGAGGCACACAGACATTCCTTATCCATCACAACAGAAGAATTAAACTGTTTTTGATAACTTCTCTTAAACCACTTGCCAATTTTATCTGTAATTTTTAATAAGCTTATTTTAGAACAGTTTTTAGATTTGTAGAAAAATTAAACATTCTCCAAAATTCCTATAACCTGGGCACCCCTTTCCCCCCATTATTAACATCTTGCAGTAGTATGATATACTTACTACAATTCATCAGCCAGTATTAATATGTTATTATTAAAGTCCATAAAGTATTCAGACTTCCTTAATCTGCATCTAATGTCCTCTTTTCCTGGCTTCCCAGGTGGTGCGGTGGTAAAGAATCTGCCTGCCAAAGCAGGAGACATGGGTTTGATCTCTGTGTTGGGAAGATCCCCTGGAGAAGGAAATGGCAAACCCACTCCAGTATTCTTGCCTGGAAAAAACCATGGACAGAGGGGGCCTGGTGGGCTACAGTCCATGGGGTTGCAAAGAGTCAGACATGACTGAGCACAGAATGTATTCATGTCTTTTATTTCAGGATCCTATTATTAAATTTAGTCATGTCTCTCTCCTTAACGCTCCTCTTGACTATGGCAGTTTTATCTATGTTTTTTAAAGATGCATGATTTGTTTTATCCTTTCATTTCCTATTCTAAAACTTTCATTCAGTGTCAATTGTACCATTATCTTTTGATCTTAATACTTTTCCCTGTTCAAGACATCTATCTGTTGATTGTTACTCTCACATATGACTCAACAGAGGATTTGGTGGTGGAACGTCTGAGGTTTATCCTAATTCATGTAGTATAGGGTCCTGGGTGGGGAAGGCAGTTTTTACAATATATTTCCTGATTTGAAAATAAAAACTTTACCTTTGACAAGAATGACAACTGCTCTTCTTTCCTGAAACAACCCATAACTCCTCTCCCACCAACTTTCCCTTTAATTTCTATTTTACCCTCTAGAACCCATTTTTCTTTTCTGTCATTAACAATTTCATTTTTATTCAATGTGTTCCTTAGAGAAAATGTTTAACTAAAAGCTTGGTTGATCCTAATAAAACTTCTCTTGTAACCCTCCCAGTCATTTTTATCTCCCTAAACTCTTCCCCAAAGGGAAATAAAGGATGCATTATTCATCCTATTATCCCACCACCCAATGTTACTTTCCAACTGCTGTTCTATTATCACCATGGTATTGATGGTATCGCCATGGTATTGAGGTTAATACCATGTAAATATCTCTCATCAAAACAGTCAGAGTCACTGGGACATTGTCTCTCATGCCATAAAGACTTTCACACCTTATTTCCTTCTCCTCGCTCAGCTCTTGTCATCCTGCAATCTGTCCGACATGCTGGTCTCATGATTCCTTAACAACTTCTCCCTTGATTTTTCTATATCGATCTATTTTATCAACTTCTTTTACTACATCTTTGACTTTTTTCTTTCGCCATTCATTGCTAACATTTAAATCCCCTTTCCTGACTTCATTCTTCTATCTTCTTGATTCTGCTTCTATACCAACCACTTAAGCCATTTTTAGACTATATGATAAATCCACCTCCCTTTCTATTCTCCCTTGATTAGACTTTACTATGTAGCTGGAGCATTTTGGCTCACTCGCTACTTATCTGTTAATGCTCTACTATGCCAGGCTTGGATAAATTAAAGTTTATAAATTAAAGGACATACCTTCATCTGGGTTTGTAAAATATTAAAGTGAAAATACACACACACACCCCACCAACTGAGTCCACATTTTGTTACTCAACATCAGCTGATTTACTAGTCTGTTTTCAAGAATTCCCTAAAAACACACTAGACTCCTGTAACCAACCCTCATTCTTATGCATTCTTCAGCAAATATCTTGGAAGACTGAGAAGAGAATTCCCTCAAAATGTTCAACCAACATGAAAAGTTCTCCCTTCTTTCATGTTCCCCTTTCTTTATAAAGATATAAATGGTGAGAAGAAAGAATACAGACTGTAGAAGACTGACAACTTCAGTTCTGGCTCCAAATCTGCTCCTAAATTTCTATGTGAGCTTGACAAAAGTTCCTTTTAGTTCTCACAACAGCCCTAAAAATTTTCTATATATTTTGCCCCAACACTTCCACTATTCTCAATCCAATCCACTACAATCAGTTCTAGGATTTAAGCTAGCCTTCAAAACAAATACTAGCTAATATGAAATTAGCACTCATTATATGTCAGGCATTATGAAAAGTTCTCTGTATGCATTAACACATTTAATCCTCACAACACTAGCCTTAGAACATGGGGATTACTATCATATCCATGACAAATGCGAAAGCTAAGACAGCAAAGCTGAGCCAGATTTTCAATTGAGGATGTCTGGATTTTGAGCCTACACTCAAAATAATTATGCATACTTCCTCGCTTTTCAACTACCATCCCATTTCTCCTTCAAGAGCACATTACTTCAAAGAGGAGTATTTTATCATATTTACATTCCTAATTCATTATAATTTGATTTATACCAATTCTTATTGAGTAAGAATAAACTTTATGGTCACTACTAAACTGAAAAGGCACTTCTAATTTTAATCTTATTTTATCTCTTGATCTCTTGCTTCTTTATTTTTCCCACAACATAAATGTACACTGCTTAGTTTCAAGACTTTAGCCCTCCTGCTCTTTTACACTTGGGAATCTTAGACCAAAGTTTTTTTTTTTTCTTTCAGTTTTACTGATAATGGACATACAGCACTGTATAAATTTAAGGTGTACAGACAGCATAATGATTTGACTCATACACCATGAGATGATCACCACAGTTAAGTATAGTGAACATCCATCACCTCATAGATAACAACAAGAAACAGGAAAAAAATTTTTCTCCTGTACTGAGAATTCTTAGGATTTACTCTTTCATATATAACATACAGCAGTGTAAATTATATTTATCATGTAATACTTTATAACCCTAGTACTTATTTACCCTGTAACTGGAAGTTTGTACTTTTTTGTCCACCTTTATCCAATTTCTCCCCATCCTCAAGCCCTCTGTCTGATCTGATCTCTTTAAACCAAAGTTTTAAGTATCAATCCTCTGGCCTTTCAAATTCTCAACCCCAAAGAATTCTTGCCTAAGTTCTAGGCTGAATTTCCTACTGTCCAGGTCAACTTCTCGAGTTTAACTCCTCGTGAGTCATCATATCATAAATGCCAAGTCTTACTACTTTTACGTTTAATTTTCCTGTTTCTTTCTTTCCACTCTCATTTCTATCCCTAGTATAGATTCACAATTTTATCTTACTTAGACTAACAGTCTCCAGCATACTTCTTCGGATAGCATCCACTCTAAGATCCTGTCCCAAACTTAATTTTTTTTCTCCTCACAGCCTTTCATATTTTCCTAATTACCCCATGCCTCATTCACAACTGAATACTTGTCACTTCCTAAATATGCAAGATATATTCTTCATCACATCTGCTCATGCAGTGTTTTCAAAATCCTTTCTTCTGGACTTCCCTGGTAGTCCAGTGGTTAAGAATCTGCCTGCCAGTGCAGGGGACATGGGTTCAATCCTTGGTCCGGGAAGATCCCACATGCTGCAGAGCAACTAAGTCTGTGAATCCCAACTACTGAGCCTGAACTCTAGAGCCATGCTCCACAACAAGAGAAGTCTCCACAAGGAGAAGTTGCACACTATGATGAAGAGTAGCCCTCGCTCGCTCCAACTGGAGAAAGCCCTCACACAGCAATGAAGACTCAGCACAGCCAGGAAAAAAAAAAAAAAGTAAGTAAAAATAAATAAATCCTGTCTTTTTATCCCAATCAAATGGCTTTTGGCCTACAATGCCCTTCAACTTTCTCCTTTGGATGATAAAGTGCCCATTTGATTATGCTCTAATAGTATAATAACGATTACATATTTCAGTTTGCCTCATAATAGATATATATTCAGATGCTTGCTGCCAGATTATAAGCACAGAAATTGTGTAATTTTTCTGAGACCCTATAGTCCCCAGCACAGTGCTAAAACAATAAAAAAAAAAAATGCAATGAATGAATAAAGCAGGATGCCACTGAGTTGAGGCAGAATCCTTCTAGGAATGTGAAAAGCTCAGTGCAATTACTTAAGAAGGGTAAGAAAAATTCACAAGGGGGCTAAAAAGGAAAGGAAGACTCGGAGATAAAATACCATTTAAAAATTAAGATTAACAGGAAAAAGAAATATTGACAAATTAAAAGAGATATATGAAACTAGGAAGAATTCACACAAAAAATTCTAAATGAAATTTCCTATATGTATCTATTGCTTTCTTGGTGCATCTTTAGAGACTCAAAACCTTCTGCATAATATTTACCTCCTTCAGATAAGAGGCTCATTTCATACTTGGTCGCAAATACATAATTTTTCTTCTACTAACTGCAGAGATAGCAGTAATATACTTTAGAAGGCTTTTCTTTTAGTCGTATCATATATACATACTTGTCAACTCTTAAAAGCAAAATTTTTTTAAGATTAAATTTACCATCTGATTTAATTTAGAATTATTTTCTACATCCAAAGGCGGAAGTTGATTACCACTGAACTCAGGCTGTTTAGCTTTAAAAATATGAAGCCAGAATAAATAGGAAAAATGTTTTCAAATATGTGACAGGCTATCATGGAAAAGGAGAAGGTAAACACGGGATTAATAAAAGAAATTCCTTAAAGCTACAGCTGAGAACAATATAATCAATGACCATAACAAAATCAGTTAAGCAAAAAACTTGGGAATGAAAATTTGCACCCAAGATAGTTAAAAAGCAGCCTATGAATTAACATTTTAGTCCTACAGTTACAAGTTTATTCCATTTGAGAATGCTGGTGCATAAGTAAATGCTAACTGATGCATTAATGTTTTCTCCTAATGTTTACAGCCCACTGTATCTTCAAAGTATGCTATTACCATTTCGTTTGCTCAGAAGATCAAAAAAAAAGAAAAACAATTTCCAGATTTAAAACATTAATTCAAATATTATTTAAAATATACTAAAAGAAATAAATAAACTCTTTAAAAGTCACTGCTTCAAGTTAATTTGTGATTCACAAGTGAAAATTTTATCCAAATTTAAAAATGAACAATTCAACTTCAGCTCTTGCAACTTCCTTTTTAGAAGAGATATTTTAAAAACTGAAAACAAAACAAAATTTTTAAAATTCAGCCATAGAAAAACAGAGGATAGTTTAATAATCCAAAGAACTCAGCATTTTCTAAAATGCACACATGGAAAAGTAGGCAAGCTCAATCAACTAGTTTCTAAACCCTTAGATGTTAAAACAGAAATAAAATGAGAAAATCAAAGTTATTGGACAGGTATTTTCACGAACTTTGGATGAAAAAATTCTGGTTTATGTTGAAAATGATAAAATACTGGCTTTTAAATTATGTAGTTTTTAAAAACTTTTATTTTTTTTTGAGACTCAGTGATATACTTTAAAAGGGTGTGGTTCAGTACTTCCAGGAAATATTTCTAGGATGTTTTCATATTTGTGAGTAATTATTTTGGTCTCTAGGAGCTTTCAATGTGACTGCAGTAGATGAATTATTTGGTGTGATTTTCTGGCCATAACTGTCTTTGCTATAATTAGTCTTATAATGGAATATTATAGATTAGGGTTTTGCTAAGTTTAAGATTTTGGTATGTAGGTTTCAATGTATATTTTGTGAAAAAATAAAAATATAAATTCAGTTTACTATAATATACATATGTATATGAATGACCATACATATATATTGGTTTACATATATCATATGTATATGAATGATCATATATATATAAATACAGAGGCACACAGCTCCTGTTCTGGATTTAATTACAGAATAGGTATATGAGTAATACTCATATTTGGTTTTGTAATCATGAAATAACCAGGTTAAACACTGGATGGACTTGGCAACAAAAAATCTGTCATGGCAACAGAAAATATCTCACTATATAAAAAAAGGAAATTAAAACTACAAGCTTACCAATTTACTATATGCATGACATTACTCTACATGAACTCCATAGGGGGAAAAAAGGCAGGCTAAAAGGCTTAGCTAATCTGTAGCGCATTTCATTTTAATGTTTATTAGGAGGACAGATTGTTGGAGCCATACTGCCTGGCTGGCTCAGGCCCTCACTAATGATGGGAATTTGAGCAAAACTGCTAATCAATTTGTGTTCCAGTCTCTAAATCTATAAAATGGGGGCAATAAGGATAAATTCATTTAGGAATGGTGGGGATTAACTCACAAGAGGGTTAAGAATGATGCATTGGCAATCTACTCAATAAATGGTAGGCTATTATCAACATCCATATGCATCAACCTTTTGGTTCCTGGGACTGGGACAATTCTATTCTAAAGCACAATATTTTAAATGTTTTTGCCACAAAATAAATGAAATGAAGAACTGTAAGCCACAAAGGTGGAATCTAAATAATTACTTTTTACTTTTCTGAACAGATATTCCTGTGGTAGGAACTATCCCAAAAAGGATCCCCTAAGGCACTTTGATAGTGGAGCCAAACTTTTATAGGGAGAGAAAACAGTGGAAGAAAAAAGGCTAATCCCTTCTATCAATACCAATCATCCAAAAAATCTCACTCCTTAGAAACTGGTACATGTGTATTTTTAAGACTCCTTTTTCACCATCATTTCTTTCTACACAGTGTGGGTCCTTCAGTCATGTCAGACTCTTTGCGACCCTGTGGACTGTAGCCCGCCAGGTTCCTCTGTCCATGGAATTCTCCAAGCAAGAACACTGGAGTGGAATGCCATTTCCTTCTCAGAAGTATTTATTTACCTATATCACAAAGATGGAACTAAAAGTGGCCTTGCAATATACCAAGTGGCAATTTTATTCTTTCTAAGCTCTGGTGCTACTGAATGGTTCAGTAAAAACACTGAAACAAACAAGAATTTCCAAGTAACATTCATCTTTGGAGGATACTGAAACCATGAACAGCTTACATTTATTACAAAGTATCTACAAACAACACTAAATATATTTTACTTTCTAAAACACATACACAAAAGGAAAATCACAGGCAGCACTTAAAATATATTTGTTAAGACAATATTTGATTACTGCTCTATTAGCTCAATACTAACCTCCAATTTTGTAGTTCCCTGCCCCCATCACTCTATTGTAATGGCATATATGAGACAGTAATGTTTCACAGGTGTTTTTTACTGCACATCTACGGAATCATATTAAAAAAAGAATAAAAAGACACAGAACAAACATATATATGGATATAAGGAAAAAGATGCTAACTTTTTGACTGAATTAATAACACACAGATGGAGGCTCCACCCCCCGCCCCAGTTAGTTTTAAGAGAGAAGTGATTTTAGTCCATTAGGTTTTACAAAAAAAGTTTTTATGCTTCCTGGTTATTTCATGGGATGAATTCTTGTTTGAGATAAACATACCTAAATTTAATTAGCTCTCTTTAGTCCTTTAACCACCCTTCTTCCTTTTTGGGGCCATTAAGACTGAATAATAACATAAATAAATCAAAAAACACTCACTTCTAGGGTAAGGTCACCATCTCAAACCACTCTAGGGCTATCAAAACCTGGAGGTAACCAAGAGTTTCAAGTTTAAAGCAGAAGTAGGGAAGAATCTAGTTTGTACCCACTCATACACAATAAACTAAAAACAAAAGCTGGACATAACTTCTTCCACTAAAAATTAGCAAATAAATTCAAGAACTTAACTGTCCTGCACAAACCGTAAACAGCCCTAGTTGACAAAGGAACACTAAACACTTTCAACAAATTACTGTAGAAAAAATGTTTAAATCAGAAGAAAAATCCAAAATTTGCAACCTTCAAATGAAATAAAGGCAGCAGCCATTAGTTGATATTATAACCATTAATAGAAAAATAAAATGGAAGAATCAGAATGTCACCACCTGAAACCACAATCTTAAAGCATCACTAAAATCACTAAAAGTGACCCAACCATATATTTTATGCTTCCAACTGAGATCATAAGGAACATCCATATTCCTGCTTTAAAAATGTAAACAACAGAATCTGAATCTAATCAAGGTTTTGGAGCTAATTTCTTATTTATATAAAAGATGCAGTGGATGGAAGAACAGTTTACTATAAAAGGAAATAGCCAGACCAATCCAGACTGTGGCATTTTCTAAAAGGATATAATAACTAGGTTTCTATAATAAATAAGTCAATGAAACTGAGGGTTGGGTGGAAGGAGAGGACTTTAATAACCTTTATATAAAAATAACCTCTATATTAATAATCTTCAGAATAACACTCAGGAGACACAGCTACCAAGTGCCATATGTGGCTCTTGAAAATATCCTATTCTGAACAAATCAACCCTAAAAAACGTATTTTGAAACAACTGGGGAGATTCAAGATTAACTGCGTATTGAACATTAAGAGACCATTCTCAATTTTGGTAAGTTTTTATTACCAGGTTTTACTCGATTTCCATCAGGTATGGTTGGTCAGAAAATGTCATTATTTTAGAGAAATTATGGAAATGTTTGAGATGACATAATGTTGAGGTTTTGCTTTTAAATATAACAGAAAAAAATAAAATATAACAGAAAAAATGAACAGATATAACAAGTGTGGAAACTAGTGAATTGAGATGATGAATATATAGGGTTTATTACATCAGTATATGATAAAAAAAAACTTTGATAGTAAAAGCTTTTAAAAAATCACCATGTAAATAACCTATTAAAAAATCATTCACAAGTCATTTAAAGTAAGTTTTAATATATTAAGTTTTAAAAAGTATTTAAAAAATGAGTTTGCTTGTTAATTTTATGCATCATAAACACACAGAAAAGAAAACCAAAGTAAATTCAACTTAACAGTTAAACTGAACATCTATCAGTGGAACTGTATCAAGGCAGAGTTACAAGGCATGAATAAAGAAAAGTATTAAAATACTGGGTCAACAGGTATGAAGAATGTTTTTATGAGAACATTAATAACCGTGCTAAAAAGCTAAAATAAAGCATCTAAAATATTACATACTTTCTCTATAGCAGTAATGCTCAACTCCCACTACATAGTAAAACCATCTTGGAATCTTAAACAATTAGAAATGCATGGAACCCCACTCATAGTGATTTTCAGTCTAGGGTAGGGCCTGGTGACTTTGATGTGCAGGAAAACTCTGAGAAGCACAGATCTATAAGGATTACAGGTTTACCTAGATGGTTGTTACATCTATTCTCAATCATCAATTATTTTAATATCAAAATCTCTTACACAAAGTTTGCTTTTCTTTTAAAACTGTATGATGAGAATGACTGCTACACAGAAGGCTCTGAAGTGCTCTTGGAATGTATTAACTGGATTAATTTTTAAAATGTAGATAGCATGAGCATGAAAAATTACTTTTAGCAATTTCCTAAAAGTGATCCACCCCTTAATAAATTAACTACACTTCTTAAACATGATAAAATGATCATTATAATGACATCTCAATTTATAATCTCAAGGATTTTTGATCACCTTGTTCTTTGATGTAGATAACTAATAGTCTGTCAGGTTTGTGATTATGTATTTAAACATCAGATTTCTAACTAATTACAAAGCACTCATCTCCATTCTTAAATAAACTGCATTTTTGAAGACACAGTGATTCCTAACTCTGAAAGAAAGAAGCAGAGAAGCCACATATAAATGCTAGTTTTAAAAACCTACTGTGTAAAATAAACCAATTAAAATTTGTAATATTGATTCCAAAATGACTAAACTTAGTCAACTGCTTAGATATAAAAACCACACAAAATAAAGTGAATCCTCCTAAATATTTAGCAGAAAAGAAATATCACCTAGTTATGTTTCCCTGGTGGCTCAGATGGTAAAGCATCTGCCTACAATGTGGGAGACCCGGGTTCGATCCCTGGGTCAGGAAGATTCCCCTGGGGAAGGAAATGGCAAACCACTCCAGTACTCTAGCCTGGAAAATCCCACGGACGGAAGAGCCTGGTGGGCTCTAGTCCATGGGGTCACAAGAGTTGGATACGACTGAGCGACTTCACTCTCTTTTCTTTCTATCTGTGTTCTTACAGAATTTCTGAAATACAGGGATACCTATAAATTATTTCACTTTGACCAAGTACTGCTTACGAAAGACTCAAGCTGAAAATGGATCCTATCAATATTAGTTTGTTATAATTTGAAGTCACCTGACTGATTAGGTATCAATGGAAGCAAATAAACAAGAGAAAAAAATTTAGTCACCATTCCAGAAGGTATGACCTTACTAGAGCAATACTGCATGTTACTACAGTGTCTGATGACTACTTTAAAAAGTAAAATAGTAAGTGATTCTTCATAAGATTATACTATCCACCAAAGGTGAGTGAAGGGGGTAGGGGTGCAAAAAACGTTATCTTAATGTCCTATAAATGGAAATGCTTGGATTATGATGAATTATTTTAAAACATTTTTTTCCATAACTGGCCAATCTACAGTAACAGTATGAAGTTGAATGCTTAGCTCATAAAATATGAGCAAAATATCCTTAATATACATTTAACATGTGTTGTATATTCCAAAAGAAAGAATCCACACAACCAATTCAGAGTTGTAAATATCTCATGAGCATTTAGAAATTATAAACTAGTTCATAAAATGATAAAAATTAAAATAATATGACATCCTTATCATATGTTAATACCCTAGCAAATAAAAGTATTAATACTCAATGTTGGAACAGGAAAAAGTAGAACAGCCAGTCTCATATACCGTGTATGTTAAATTAATTATCACCATTCTGGAAAGAAATCTGAAACAAGAATCACAAGGCTTTAACATTTCTTTGACACAACAATTCTAGTTCTAGAATCTAGTCTAAGTAAGGGACAAAAATGTTACATACAGGTACTGGTGGTCACAATGCCACTTACATTAATGAAAAGTATGAAGGGAAACTAAACATCCAACATATATCCAAAAGTATTATACATCCATTTGCAGGCTATCTTGCTATTATAATTACCATTTTTCAAAAAAACAAAACAAAACAAAACAAAACAATAAAATGAAACACAAAACAGCAAATAGTGTGATTTTAATTTTTTACAAGTGTATTTACATAGAAAATAAGAAAAAAATATATCAAAATATAGGTAGTTATCTCTTATGAATTATAAATAAATTCCTTTATTTGATTTTTAAAATTTATAACTCACCTTTCAAAAACTACTTGAGGATATTTAAAATTTAAAAAATCCCAGTTAAAACCATTAAAACATGTAAACAATGAAGTCATTTAGTCAAGGAAGAAGAATTCACATACTTTCACCCCAAAATACTTTTCTATGTTGACACTATATGGTAGTTTAAGTGTGCAAATAGTATGTTTTAAAAAAATATATACCATTATTACAAAATACTTTATTGCTAAAAAATGCTAACTATCATCTGAAAATGCTGGGCTGCCACAAACCTTCAATCTGTAAAAGAACACAGTATCTGTGAAGCACATTGAAACAAGGTATGCCAGAATATTACACTGAAATCTTCAAGACAGAGCAGCAAGAAGACACCAAATTTACTAAAAACTGAGCAACTTTTACTCTTTTAATGCAAAAACGTACAACACTTGAGAAATGATAAAAGCACTGAATAAAACAAAAGTTAGCTATGCCAGGACTGTATAATCTTTTAGATTTAGATTTAGAGAAAGAGTTCTTATTTATTATTACTTTAAAAAAGAATTCCACCAAGGCCATTACAAGAAAAATGATGATAAACTCCATAGACAAATCCATGACTCCACCCAGAATCCAAAATACATACACAAATTCATCAACTACCCCCACAATGGGCAAATATACACAGCTCTTAGGGTCCAAGGAAGTGATTATGGGTCTAAGGAAGTCCTATGTTTGAAAGTAGCTGAAATTTCTTGGTCTTTTACCATTGTTTCTTTAATGAATTGAATGTAAAATTTTAAACTTCATAGAAACGACTATAAAATCTTGATATCATCTTCAACTTTGGTTATTTTAAGAATTAAATAATGTATCTGCCAAGTACCTTGCAGAACCCCTGGGATCTAGAAGCTATTAAATAAATGTTGATTTTTGTCTTTTCTGTAAGTTCTATCAGCAAAAAATTAAGAATTCACAGTAACAATTACAACCAAAGGCCATGTATCACTCATTACTGTCTCATTCTTAACTTAAAAAAAATGGTACACCATAAAATAGTTAATATTATTTACTTACAAGCCAAGTGGAAGAAATAAAGCTTTAAACTAAGCCCACATAGTGATGGAGATTCTCTCAGGAAAGAATGTTATCAACCTAAAGAATTCATTATGATAAATTTATCATGATAAACTTATTATGATAAACTGCTATAACTTCTGCAAGTTGTATTAGACAATCAGAATAAGGGGTCAGTTTTGTCTAAAATTATCAAAATTAATTTCACATATCAAATGCTTCTCTTGTGCATTAGTGTCTCTGTTCATAGATGATGTATCACTTATATAACATATTTATAAATGGATAACACGTTACATATCCACACTAAATAAGTATTTCCAAAAATTATTTTATTTTAATGCTTTTTCTTTTTAAATTGATGAATATAAGCTCAACTTATGTTCATCAAACTCCGGGAGACAGTGGAGGACAGACGAGCCTGGCATGCTACAGTCCACGGGGACAATACTTAGCAACTGAATAATAGCAATAAGCTAAACTATAAGAACAAGTTTGTGATTCATCAATCTTAGGTTACATACGTCCGGAAACATTCATATAATGATAATCTTACAAACCAGAAACCAAGAATTTCCTGAATACATCAAAAGGAAACTAAAATTTCATCTGAAGTTACAAATCACTTATTTTACTTACAAAATAACATTTTCTGTTATTTTTTCTTCATCTTGACTCTGTCAACTATTAGTTGCAAATATTTGTGTTTTTTTATTAGGTGGGTCTAATCCATTGCAGAATGAGGTGAAATATAATAACTAAGACAAAATGCAAATAAATACCAAAATAAATTTTATATAAAATTCTTCCTAGTTAAAACTGTGTTTTAAGACTACAATATGCTTTGAAAAATCCATACACCTACTCCCATTATATGCTACCCCTGTTAACTTTCTGTTTTTTTTGTGCAGGGCTAAACTGAAACAATCAGACTGGCTCACCAGTCTATCTGAAACAATTAAGACTGAATATGCACAATGGCCTCTAGATAGCATGACTTTAAAGTGTAAATGTTTTCTTAAGAACTCAACAGTATTTTTTCATTAGAGCTTTTCCTCTTCTATTTTGGGAGAGAAGATGAGATAGGTGAAAGGAATGCTGACACAACTTTAATTATACTTATGAATTTAGGTTTTTCTTCCAACAGTATTCATATACATTCTTACCTGAAGAGGGAAAAATATCTAACATAATTTCTTAAATTTCAAAATGGGAGATTCACTATACTTACTGCAGTTTAACAGGCACTTGCCCATTTGGCAGAAGTGGTACAGACAATAAAAATCATACCTAAGAGAGAAGTCTCCTTGGCAAACGCTGCAGCTATAGCTGGGTCCAATGCAGGTTGTCCATCCCCAGATGGAAGATCAGGTCGAGTATAATCCCTACTTTTATCATTGTTGTATTTTACATTCAAATTCACAAGTTTGGAAAAGTCAATCCTTAGGGTACAGCAAGCATTATAAATATTCTGACCATCTAGGGCCTGTAAAAGTGAATAAAGTATAACAGCAATTTTAAGAGATAAAAATTAGAAAAAGTACGACTCTGATAAAAAATTCAACAATGAAAAGCTGCACATAATAAAAGTTGCCAGAAAAGGGATCAAATTCCATACTCTTTTCTTTGCTACACTAGCTGCATGTATATTGTTTTCCACAAATACTACTGTCTTTAAATACAAAATGCTACTTAAATATAAAATATAACCAGTTAAATATACGTGCTAATATACTTTTAACTTCAAAAACCTGCAAATATTTTACTTTAAAAAAACAAAGGTCACAAATATAGGTCATCCTGCCAAAGTAGTACTGTAATATCAATAGTTTGCACAATAGTTTAAAGTTAATTTTATTACACACGTATTTTTTGCCAGATGGTAATACTTATGCTCTAGAGTTGAAAGACTACACTCAATTAGGTCACCTTCAACAAGTTATTTAATCTTTTCTAATCTC
This sequence comes from Cervus canadensis, assembly GCF_019320065.1. Lineage (NCBI taxonomy): Eukaryota > Metazoa > Chordata > Mammalia > Artiodactyla > Cervidae > Cervus > Cervus canadensis. The sequence continues at coordinate 44,701,611 of NC_057387.1, forward strand.
AGAATCTGGAAGACAGATGACAATGCCTGCCATGCTTCCTTGCAGGATTATTGTGAGGATTAGATAAAAGACCACATGTGTGCAAGTGTATCATGAATTATAAAGCATAGAAAAAAACATATAAAGCATAGAAAAAAACATGCTGCTGTATGTTTTTTTCTGATCCTATATAATCGCCATTTATACTCCAGCTAGACAGACACCTGAAACAAACTAGAGAACAGGGGAATATATTGTTGATTTTTTATTAGAAGAATAAATATTTTCTGTATAAAGTAACAGTTCAGAAATGAAGGACATGTTTAGCTCTAATTCACTTCAAAAATAAAACAACAATTCTTCTGGTAACAATACATAAATAGATCAAGCCTGATACCTATGTAGATCAAGATCTACTAGGTGTGTAAATATAGAACTGTATTAATAGTAGACAAACATATTTTTCACACTTGATGTTTGAAAGAAGAATTTTTATATTACTTCAGTATGACTATTTTAATGGCTATATTATTGGAAAAGGAACGTAACTGAAACAGACTTAAAAATAGTCAAGAGTGTTCTGTTATGGAAAAAGGAAATCTCAATAGCTGCTTATGTATATAAAGTTTATAGTTAAAATATTTTTAAAATTTAAAATATTTAAATATTTTAAATATTTATTTAAAATATTCCCACTCTGTGAAAAAGGGAAAATCCTTTAATATACAAAATTAAGATTTAAGTGACTATATTTACCAAGCTAAAAGCTAACTTAAAAATACAATTCAACATGAGTTTACCCATTTCAATACTCACATAAAAGGACTACATACACATCAGGATTTGAATTCTATTTGAATTAGGGAAAGCACCTATCATCACAAGAGAATGGGAAGTATCAACTCTCTCAGGCAGAGTAATATAAGTATTAATTCAATACTTCATAAGTAATTCTTATTCAATACTTAGTAAGTAATTAATTCAATACTCTGCTGTAAAAGCAAACAAAGCACTGAAAATAGGTCTTCATTTCCTCATTCCTATAGGAGAAGTGGCGAGCCAGGTAACAGAATCTGTCTCTACCTTATACATGAATGTCAAAATTCACTCTTAGGTGACTATTTCAATAATATACAAAAAATCTGATACACTGTAAGAAAAGACCTGGCTTTGGATCATAGTACCTCGATTAATGCAAGAAGTAACGTACCGATACAAAATGACTAACTTCAAAACAAGCAGAGTTTCTTTGGGGCCAAGTTCTATCAAAGAGGTTGACTGCCAAATATTTACAATGACTATGCTAACTGCTTGAAAGCTGTCTAGAAACCTTTAACCAAAAAAAAAAAAAACCCCACACTTTATGTAGGTGTTATACACAGGTACACCTAAGATACACACAAGGTATACACACTAGGCATACACAAAACTGTACCTAAGATACAAGGGCTAGAGAAATCAGGAAACAATATGTATATTAGCAAGAGGGAAGAGGAAAGAGAGCTGAGGACACATGATAACAGAAATCCAGGCATTTTCAATAGCTGGCTGAGGTAAAATGACTACAAGTGAAGTAAGAAGAAAAATCAAATTAAACTATATATGCAAGCTCACTTTAAGTTCATTGTTATTTGCCAACTTCCAGGAAATAACAGTAGCACACAAGTCAGTCAGTGTTCAGCAATCAAGATTGTAATGATCTTGCTGGAGCAAAGATTTCTGACAGTAAAAGCCCAAGTTAATTTGCAAAAAAGCCTCTCAAGTGTATCTATGCAAAGGTAAAGTTTGGAGAGTACATGAAAACAAGCAGGAAAAAATATCTTCATAGTAAATATAAGATTTATGTCAAAAACATGATAAACTCAATAAAGATGTTAAATACAGAATGCATAATTAACAACACAATGAAACACTGCATATGGATAAAAATAGGAAAAGCCACTAATGAAACTTAAAGAAATATACTCTCCTGGAAGGAACCATTAATGATAGGATTTCCGAAAGATACAGTGTCACTGTGCAGTGTCAACTGCACACATTCCTAATAAAAGTAGAGAGTACCCCTAAAAGCTGTGTTACAATTTTCTACCAAGTGTGTTACAATTTCAGGGTTGTATAAATGAAATAATTTTTAAAGATTCAGGTGAAAAGGAGTCTACTTCTATACCTAGAGGGCTTCCCTGGTGGCTCAGAGGTTAAAGCGTCTGCCTGCAATGCAGGAGACCCAGGATCGATCCCTGGGTCGGGAAAATCCCCTGGAGAAGGAAATGGCAAGCCACTCCAGCATTCTTGCCTAGAGAATCCCATGGAGGGAGGAGCCTGGTAGGCTACAGTCCATGGGGTCACAAACTGTCGGACACGACTGAGCGACTTCACTTTCTATACCTTGAAAATACAGAAACTGAACTAGAAAGCCACAGTTAAGTGAGTGATATTTTTGTTTGCCAATACACTGAAAAAGATTTCTGAAAAAGGCATTAGGGCATTTTCATTAATAAGTTCAAGGATCATTTAAAATAATTTATTTCTTATTTGATAATTATCATTTTTACAATGATTGGTAATTACTGGTGGTGACTACCACCCTAAATGCCAACCTCAATATACAGAACATTACCTTTTTGGTTGACTTAAGAGGTTTTTTTTTTAAAATTAATTAATTGGAGGATAATTACTTTACAATATTATAATGTTTTTTGCCATACATAGACATGAATTAGCCATGGGTGTACATGTGTCCCCCTGACTTCAGAGGTTTTTAAAGAGACTGGATTGCAATATACATGAACCTCAGAACAAATTCAGGAGATGGTTACATTTTTCCCCTCCAACCCTCACTAATAAAACTCCATTTTTAAGATGTTTTTTTCCTGAGTTACTATTCTCTTATAAAATAAAACGCTGGGGGAAAGAATTCAAATCAACTGAAAGTAATTGCCAAGGATCGTAACTAATACATGGCAAGAGTCTGGTTGGCAATGTCACTCACATTGCCTTTACATGGCAGTGATTCCCAGGGCTTTTAAAACAAAACAGAGCAGTGGGCTCCCAACCCCAAAGATTATAACTGTTAGCTCAGAGGAGCCTGAGTCCCATCTTTTATAAGCAATCTATATGATAAGAAGGTTCTGAACCATATTTTAAAAGAACACTCTAAGTTCTCTTTCCCTCCAAACCTAAAGATACACTATGCTTGCTAAGTGAATTCCCAAGGCACAGGTGACATTTTTTCATTCTCTCAATCATCTGAACAACTATCACTATAGAAGTAGTGAAGCAGGCTTGAAATTCTCTTCCCAAACTATTATTCCTTACCTGTAAATTTTACGATTTCTACTGTTTTAACAAGCATAAAAATATAGCAACTGAATTACAAAGTTTAGATCTAACTCATTTTATCATACACTGAGATGTACATGGATGGTTGAAAGGCAGGAAGAGATCTACAGCACGCCAGATGCCGGGCGAGTTGTGACATGCTGAAACAACGCCCTCCTGCCTGTGATGTGTCATGCACTGTGCTGAGTTCTGAGAATGCCGCAGGCCTGATGACCCCTGTCACACAGCTCACGTCCAGCAGACCACAGGCGCTTTTTCACTTAGTAGCTCAGTCAGGCCCAACTCTTTTGCGACCCCATGGACTACAGCCCACCAGGCTCTTCTGTCCATGGGATTTCCCAGGCAAGAATACTGGAGTGGGCTGCCATTTCCTTCTCCAGAATTCAGACACTTAATAAGTGAATATAAATTTGATCTGTGGTGGTGAGAACTAAGGAAAGAAGGGATCAAATCTAGTTGAAAGCTTATAGAAGACCTCTCTGGAGAAGAGACTTCTAAACTGAAACTTGAAAGAGGGAAATGAGGAGTTGGTCATAAAGAGATGAAGAGAAAAGTATTTTAGTACATAGAATATAGCAAGTTGTAAGCCCATGAGATCAGAGAATATACAGCATACCCAAGAATTAAAGAAGTCCAATACACATTAGGTGCAGACAAATACTGTTGATTCCATTTAAGAGATACCTAGAATACTCAAATTCACAGTCAGAAAGTACAGTGGCAGATGGCAGGGGACTGGGAGTGGAAGCTGGGGAGGTAGTGTCTAATGGAGACAGTTTCAGTTTAGGAAGGTGGAAAATTCAGGACATGGATGACGGTGAAAGTTGCACAACAATGAATGCGCTGAGTGCCACTGAACTGTACAGTTAAATATGGTTAAAATAGTATCTTTTATATTATGTGACTTTTCGAACAATAAAAAAACATAAAAAAAAAAAAAAAAGCCCAATATGGTTACAGAGGTATATGATGAGACTGGAGAGACAAGAGTTAGAGTTTTTATAAGCTATGTTAAAGAAGAGTATTTTTATACCAAGGACAAAAATCAGTCATTGAAGGGTACAGAGGAGGAAGAAATATGACTTTAAGTTGAGATCATTCTTAAAACTCACAGTGGTGGATTTAGACTAGAAGGCCAATGAGGCACAGATTTAAGAGATGGCTTGATGGCTTAGATCAGTGCTACTCAAACTGTGGTTCATGGACTAGCAGCCCAGTTCACCTCGCATGACGAGAAGTGTCTATCAGAATTCATGATCAATCCTGCATGAAACAAACCACAGCTAAAAGTCAGCTAGTCTGTACGCTGGCACAAGCTTCTTACAGCGCTGGAGACTAGTGCTCTGAAAAACACTAGCTTAGACTATGGTGACGACAGCAAGAGTTGGAGACAAAAGAATAGCCTGAACAGAAATTTAGGATCTAAAATCAGTTAAGACTTGGTGATAGGCTGAAAGGAGGAAGAGTAAAAGAAGATAAAAGATGATCCAATGCTTCCTGTCTTATTTCTTAGATTGACCTGTGACCTGATCAATACCTAGAAATTGATACATAAAATACAGATTTTAGTATTTTTGCTGGTAGTGGTGGGGGTGACAGGAGTTTAACTGAACACACTAAGTTTGAAGGTGCTCCACAGTTCTAGCCTGGGTCTCTCCAATGTGCAACCTAGAAATAAAAGGATGTGAGTACTGTCAGAATCACAAAGTGTAGCTAAACTGTGTGTAACAGGTGAGGTCCCCCTAGAAGAAGGGGAGGGATGTAACAAAGAATGAACAGAGAGGTGGGATATATCTAGGTGAGAAGTGTTAAAGACCAGGAGAAAAGAGGATTTTAAGAAAGGGCAAGACAGATTCAATGTCAAAGGTTACCTAGAGGTTAGGTAAGACAAGGACTGAACAATTCTGTTGAGATTTAGCTACTCCAGTGGCCCCTGGAGTAGAATTTTTTGGGGAGAATTTTTTGTGTATATGGGAGCTGAAACCAAATTACAGTTAAGTAGAGAAATAAGAAGGGAATAAGTATAATAAGCAAACAAAGACAACTTATTTAAGAAGTCTGGTAATAAATGAAAAGAAAGGGAGATAAGGTGTTAGATGGACAAATAAATGGTATATGGAGTTAAGGGAAATAAATTCATTAAAAAAAAATGAGAAACATTTAAGCACGCTTGAAACACTGGTGAGAAGTAACTAACATGGAGAAAAATGTAAGAGAAAGGAGAAATAAAAGTACAAAGACTCCTAGGAGGCAGAAGAGGATGGTATCTGGTGTTTACTGGTCTTAGAAATATCTATGACTTATATTTAGGAGAAAGAAATGTGTGGGTATAAGTATATTTTGTGAGAAAAGTTGATAAGAGTTTCTATCTGATAGTTTCTATTTTTTTCTGAGAAGGAGTAGGTAAGGTCATAAGAGTGAAAGGCAACTCGATGGAAAGACAAATTTCTATCTGATACAGACAACTGTGGAAAACGGGAGAACATGCTGACTGAAGAAACATGGTAAGATTTTGCAAGCAGAGTAGAGGGCCTATTTGTAGTTAATGCTGATGAGTTTAAACTGGTATCAACTGGTTAGATTATGTGATATTCTCTGGCTACACTCAATAGTCCAGATAAAGGTATGAAGAAAAATACTGGAGTCATCAAAAGTATAGGTTTTAGATGGAGTCTGGATTACAAGACAATGGGACAAGCAAGATTAGAAAAGAGACTCCTTTTTTCTTCTCCAATAAGTGGAATATAGTTGAGCTCAGATACCAGAATAAAAGCTTAATAAAGTAATTATCTCTTTGCAGATTTTTGTAGAGAGGACCTGAGTGTATATAAACATTCATAAACACCAGCAGTTTAATGCTTATTTTCTGTGCAGAAGATTGGTTAAATGGAAACCTATTAAATACTGAAAAATATATATAAACTACTTTCCCCATTGAATCCCAGAGCCCAAATGAGGTACAATTCTAAATCAAATTCCATTTCACTGGTCCTTTACTAAACAGTCTTCCTCTGGATCAGAATGACAAAAAGAAAATATTTCACATTAAGAAATATGTGCACTATATTTAAATTTGTTTGAAGTTGTGAAAAATGCCATCAAGAACATGGCTTCTAGACTGTCTGCTATTGATCAAACCTCATACCACAATTATTTTGGTATCTCTTTAAATATAAAGTATCTCCAAAGTTGGAGGGCTGAAGCATGTTAGGAAAGATAATTATTTTTGAAAAAATAACTATAATTGCTAATTTATTCCTGAAAAGGGAAATATGATTAGATCATGCAACCGGGAACCACTGAGTAGAAACAGTGGAGAAGAGTAGACTGAAAAAATGTCTACTCTACAGATGTGTACATTATAAATCATTTACCACTTTGAATCTTGAGCATCTGCTAACAGGAAAAATTCCTGTTCAGTTTACAATACATAGTAGTCAGAAAAAGAATGAGATAACAGCACTTGGTAAATCATTTCAATTATGCTATTATTACTAGTAAAGTCTTTCTGCTACCTGAAGCTACTTCTGCTCCCCAAATGAGATTCTAAGAATGGAAATGAAACAGTAGTTAAAAATGGCCTGGTTTCAAACAAGCTATCTTGATCTGGAGGAAGCACTGAAGTAATAGAGCATAATCAGTCTGAAAGTAAAAGAGTGAAAGAGAGAAAAAAGAAGTAAGACAATTTTAAGCAGAGACTGCTGATTTAAAAAAGGTTTAACCACTCCAGTATTCTTGCCTGGAGAATTCCATGGGCAGCCAAGCCTGGGACAGGCTATTATAGTCCATTGGGTTGCAAACAGTCAGACACGACTAAGTGACTAACACTTTACACACACAATAAATATTTAATTTTTTAATAGTGGAATGAAAATAATGATATTATACTACAGCACAAGAAGTTAAAGAGACAAAGGAAGATTTAAATAAGACAAAGACTGGTATGCAGTTTTCAATGGTAGTAGCCGTGACACGGGTACATTTTACTGCTTTGAATAGTTTCTTACCCTCCATATATAACAACAACAACAAAAAGGTAAGTGACTGGAATAAAAAGGAGCCCAAGAATGTACTGAAAAAACCTGTCTTTTAAAAAAATACTTAAAAAGAATACTGGAAATCAACTGAGAGCTTATCACAGCATTTGAGCCACATGAGTACTGATATATTTCAGCCAAAGTACCTTACAGCGAATTAAGTACTTTGAAACTCCCACTGGAAAATGTAAAATCTTATACAGGTATGCATGCATAATATAATATAATCCTGCTATATCCTCAAGAGCACAAAATATTTGGACCTAAATAAAACAAAAATGCAGAATATAAGCCTATATTATAGATAACTACAAACATGACAATTGTTAAAAATAAACATTTCTTTTTATCACAAATATAAGCTTTCTAATACTATCTCTACGGCACTGATCTATGTCATCTAAAATGCTATATGGTATTGCTGTTATGTCAGTATTAGTTACTGACATAATAGTAATATTAATAATATATAAATAATAATTGTAATTGTAATATTAATGATATTAGTTATATATGTGTGTGTGTGTATATATATCTGCCACTGAAAATTATTGCTCTCAAAAAAACCTAGACTTACTAGTTTTGCTTGCTGAGCGTTTACTGGATCGCCATACTGGAGAAGAGCTTGAAACTGGTTATTTTTTGTAAATGTGATTATCTTCAATACAGCACCAAACTTAGAAAATATCTGTTAAAATATTAAAATCAAAACAAATTATATCTACTGTATTATTATTTCTCCATTTTATAGATAAAATGCAAATTAAATTAAACTTACTTGGTGAAGAACATCAAGCGTTACAGGATAATACATATTGTCAATGATTATTCTGAGCACTGGACTCTGGGCTGGAGTCACTGCGCTCTCACTGACCGTGGTGCCACTGAGAGGAGTGTTTGCTGTCTGCACAGCAGTCACAGCCTGAAGAACTGCTTGGGCACGCTAAAAATCAAAACATAAGCACTTTAGAATATTCCCGGTATATTCACTGATACTTTGCTACATGCTACAGTATTAAATTCTTTTCTAGAACACATACGGATTAAATAAAATTTAACACTCATTCAGTAAATATACTTTTAAGCACCTGCCATAAGCCACATATTGTCTGTTTACAATTCAAGTATAATACTAGTATTTACCTCGAAACAGTTGCTGAGGGTTTGGGACCAATGCTGAATAAGATAGATAAGCCATGTAATTTATTCTCAAAACAACAAGATGTGGTCTGACCGATTCAGAAAATGTTTTAAACAGAAACTTAGAGAACAATGAAACTTTAACATTATTCATTCCATAAAAAAGGCAGATGGCAAACCTTAAAAGGAAATTACTAGATTATCTAAAAGAACTCCTATAAAGCTTATTATTTCTAATAAATCCTAAAAGAGAAATATTCAGATACAAATTTTTTTTATACTAGTGTAACTTTTGAAACCAAAATTTTTACAACAGAAACTGATGTATACCACAGTACACAGCCATAAAATTCTCAGGAATACTTCAAGATAAAATATAAAGAATCTTCCATCCATGCTATTGTTTCTAATACATCATTAATGGTAAAATGAACTATCCTTTTATGTAGGACTAATAAGATATTGCTAATTGAACCATGACAGATCAACTTATAAGACACATCTTGATTTCTGAGATTTTAAAAGTGAAAAAAATATATATGGAATTGAGAAAACACAGTATTTTTAGGAAATATGTCAACTAAATCTATGTTAAATGCTCCAAAAAGACTGCCTTTATTACCATTATGTCTTTTCTATTTCTCTGACAGATTCACTGATAAGGAAATAGTTTGTTTTCTACCTTATCTGGGGTCAAAAAACCTTTATATAAAGGCAAATAACTGTTAAATATAATAGTAATTAACACCTCTACGCTAGCTTTATAGTTTGAAGAAGCTATATTGGCAGATGAACAGGCATATAAACAAAGCACAGCAATAAATGAAAAGGAAGACAAACACAAAAGAATACCACCACTTATGTAAGGAAGGATCAGTGCTCCCTTTAGCAGCACACATACCAATATTGAAACAATACAGAGTTTAGCATGGTCCTATGCAAATATGACCCCCAAATTCATGAAGTGTCATTTTCTGGACCTGTTAGCTAAAGTGGTGTTGGTAATCATTTTGCAAAACATAAATAAATCACATCAGTTAGTTGTGTATCTTAAAACTTACACAATATATATGTCTATTATATCTCAACAAAGGTGAGGGGATGCTCATTTCACTGAAATAATATATACTCTAACTAGGAAATCACATAGCATAATCTCAAAGAGATCACACACTCCTCTAGTCAAACTTCATCATCTAAATGGTAATTAAATAAAACATGACCTATAAATTTATGTCAGCTAAAGTGACTAAAATCCAACATTTTGAAATATATGATAAATATTTAATACAATGGACACATTTACACTACTATTAGAGCACACAGCTATTATAAAAGAGAGATGAAAGTATTTGTAGAACAATGTTTGTTAAATATTTGAACATATTTAGTCCAATACAAATTTAAATAAAGTATTTTAAGTAGCTCATTGCAATATCAATTTCTTCATTAGTGAACATGTCTACATACATTTATTATAATAAGCATGGAAATATCACAACTTACAACAACTCTAACACCTGGTATTTCAAATAATTGAACACTTTCTAAACAGGAATCACATGATCATGGTATACTATCCAAACAGTGTAAGAAGTTAACTTTTCTCTGCAACTCACTCATCCTGTATGCTTTCCCCTACGAACCCTCACAATCATCTTGGGTATTCTTCCAGAGACATCACCTACATATTCAAGCATGTATGTATATACATACTCCATACAAGCACATAAGTACTTATCTACTGCATATTTTTCTTTCTAATACTATATTCACTCTTCTACATCTTCCTTTTTTACCTTAACAATTATGTTCTCTACTATCATTAACAAATAACTTCATTCATGTTTCATACATGTTTTAAAAATATTCATGGAGCAGAGGTGATCTGCCAATCTAGACTTTAATTAAACTTTGTATTGAAACAATCATACACATAAGAGGACACAAATCATGAGTATACACAGCTCAATAAAATATCAAGTAAACCGTATCTGTGAAAGCGCTATCTAGATAAAAAACAGAACATTACCAACACTCCAAAAGCCACACACATGTTTTCTCCCAGTTATATAAATGGAATGTACTACTCTGGTCTGGATTCTTCCAATAAACATAATTTTTATGATGTCCATTCAAGTTTTGCATGCACCAGTAGCTTGTTCATTCTTTTGCCAGAGAGTATTCCAACAAATAAATATACCACAACACATTCTACTGCTGCTCAACATTTAGATCATTTCCAGCCTTGGGTAATTACATATAGTGTGCGATGAACTTTCCCATACATATCTTTTGATGCACATATATATAAATTTTCTCAGATACATGACTAGTAAAATTACTAAGTCAAAGAACAGGAATAAGCTCAGCTTTAGCAGACAAATGAAGATTTTAAAAACCATTCTACCAACTTACATTCCCATCACTTATTTATAAGAGTTCAAGCTTTTCTACATTGTTCCAACACTTGGAATTACCTCATTGTATCCAATAGGGTAGCACATGGCAGTATCTCACAGTGATTTTAAATTGCATTAAAGGTTCTTAATCCAAACCTAATCTACTTCGTAGATCAGAGGATGGCTTTCAAGGAAACTGGCTTACGGAATCTTGAAGATGTCTAACAAGTGGTCATGTGAAGTGTGGGATGGAAACTTGGCACAAACATAGGCAGGCCACAATATTTCAGGCAAAAGTGACAACACAGAAACACAGTGGCCTCCAAAGACAAACGAAGAGAAAGTATGCCAAGTTATAGGATCTACCATTACTACTGAGATAGAAGCACAAGAAAATGGAGGGGGAAGCAGCCACAGTCAGAAACAGTAGTCATCTCAGAAAGGGCCTTTATCCTGAGCATGAAAAGAAACTGCTGCAGGAGAGCAAGTTAGATCTGTGCATTTTAGAAAGATACACACACACATCACTAGGGAGAAAGTATTCAAGACAAAAATTAAAGGTCGATAAGAGAGTTACTGACTTCCCTAGTGGCTCAGATGGTAAAGCGTCTGCCTACAATGCAGGAGACCTGGGTTTGATCCCTGGGTTGGGAAGATCCCCTGGAGAAGGAAATGGCAACCACTCCAGTAATCTTGCCTGGAAAATCCCATGGACAGAGAAGCCTGGTAGGTTAAAGCCCATGAGGTCGCCAAAGAGTCAGACACAACTGAGCAACTTCATTTCACTTCAAGAGTTACTAGGTAAGAGATGGCTGTGTTTGAGCAACTGAAGTAGAAAAAAGAAAAGAAAACTGGGCAGATATTGAGAAGAGTGAATTCATAGGACTTGCAACTTGATAAAAGGTTGTGGAAGAATTTATGGTTGATGTACACATTCATCTCTCTTTTGTTATAAAACACTATTAAAATGCCTATAAATAAATACAAAATGGAATAAATGCAGACACTGAAGAGAGGTCATCACTGGCTGAGAATAATTTTATCAGATTCCTGGAACACAGAAATTGCATGGACTGAAGACACAGTGAACACATAGCAAAGAGCGTTTGCACTGGTAGCAGCTATAGGAGTCAAATTAGAAACTGGCAGGTACACAGAAGGAGGTGAAATGGAATGTGAAAATAAAAGGATTAACAGAAAGCTTGGCTAACAAACAGCTAAACTCTTCTTCCTCCTCACCATCAACCAACTTAGTAAAAACAAAAGCAACAACTAAACACCCCCTTAAAAGAACAGAAACTCTAAAGAGGGTTTTAAAGGCCAAAGTAAAAACCTCTTTGGCATTTGGGGGAATCCTAGTTCAGCATCCAACTCATTACTTTACTCTAGAGGAAAGCACGTAAAGTCCAATAAAACCTAACTGTCGATTCTGAAATATAAAACGGGCAATGAGAGCGGGTGGGTTGAAGAAAGAGCAAGATAAACATACAGCTAATACTAAGGAAAGTAAAAGATAGCAGAGTGTTTAAAAATACCATTAATTAGTATCTATAAACAATGACCAATTGTAATACAAAAAGGCTATCAAAGAACTTTTGAAAGTCAAAAATATGGCTGTAACCTTTTTTTCAACAGAAGGAACGTTGCACTGATTATTCCCGATGTCAAAAATAACCAAAACTGTAATAAGTGTTTTACTCTTTAATCTCTGAGGTTTGTTACTCAAATGTCACCTGTCAATCAGGCGTCCACTGGTTATCCTATTTGAAATTACAGCCCCCACCCTCACACCCCACCACAGATATCTACAGATGCCTTATCTTTATCCTTTCCACATCCTTTTCATTTGAATCTTTTAAAATGAGAATGTATTCACTAATTACTTTATTGAAAATATTAACATGTTAAACCCAACTGGGATATTAAATGCCACTTTAAGTAAAAGGAATAGAGAATAGGTATTTTCTTTTGATAAACTGTAAGAAGTACAACTTCTGGTTCAAAAGTAATGAAAATTTACCAAACTTAAAAAAAAAACAAACCTGAAATCTTAGCCTTATCTTTTAGGCAAAAAGTTTTACAAGCTTATTGTTATTATACTATCAAAATGATCTTCAGTTATTTTTTTACAAAGGTTAAAATTTGTGAGGATTATTTTCCATTTGCTAAGTCAAGAGCCAGACACAGCTTTTTATTTTACTAAAACAGATATAATTAGCTAAAAGCTACATTAAAAGAACTAAAGTTTCTATATGACTGTTTACTGCAATCCTATGTGTTTATATCTAAAACCACCATACTTTTCTAAAGAAACATTAATTTTAAATAACTAGAAACTTCTACCTGAAAAGATCAACATATTCATATAGTCTCAATTCTTATATTTCCCTCCAGGAAAATCATTAATTCATCTTTAATAGGAATTTATCCATAAGAAATTAAAACCTATAAAAAGTCAAATAACCAAAGGGACTGAATTTCATACATTAAATCTAATCAAAGTTGTATAAACAGTTTACAGTTAAGTCCCACCTCAGACAGTTTCTATATAAGTTTTAATTTGTACAAAGAAAAAGAACTTTGACTAGAACCTTAAAAAAACTGAAAAGATACTATTTAATTTATTCAGTACTAATGTAAAATATGAAAATAACAGACTCTGTAAAGTAACATAACATTTAATACTTAGGGACATACTGCAAGAAAATATAACAACAACAAAAAATTTAAAAGATCACACAGAAATCTCCTCAGTGGTTAAAAATATTTTTTCTCCTAATATGAGTCTTAATATGCTCTAGGACATTTCATTTATGAACCTACACATACTCACTTGGTTTAATGTATTATCTGTTTTTAGTTCTTTGTGATTGGAGTACTGGATATAAATTGGTTGGTTACGAAGGTGAGGTGTCACAGCAGAATAGTAATTAACCATGGTAATAGCTGCTTCCTCTGTTGCTAGTTCCAAAAACGCCTGAAAATTGCAATAGCAAAAATGATAATACTATGAATTAAATTCAAATAAACTTCAATATCTGTGTGATCTATTTGGTTCATTAAAAAAATCACTACCGAGAACTGCCCTAATAAGTACAATCAGAAATCCTTTCTGAAGCTTAGAGATACAGTTAAAGCTAACCTCAGTAGACAGCTCTTAGCATACACAGCATTTCTGCCTTCCACCTCGGATTTCCATACATTACAAATGTAACTCCTCCAACAAAGGCTAGAGAAAATAAAACCCAAACATTTTCTAAAATCAGAATTTTACCATGCCTAACCTAGAAAATATGAGATCTCCAAGTCGTTTTTAAAGCATTTATAATCTAGTAGAAGAAAAAAATTAAATGTCATCTTATTAGCGATATTAACTATATTTAAGAGAGCATTAAATTTCTCTAAATTCTTCTAAATGGTATCATTAGGAACTTTAAAACAAAATTTGATTTTTAATACACCTGGACCCTACTGCTACAGATGTATCTATTCAGTATAGATTATCTGGGACTAATAACTATTTTTTTCTAATGCAATCAGATAAATATTTCCCTGGGATAAGCTTAAAGGTAAGATGATACTAATGTCCCTACTGATTTCTGATATTACAAAGAGTAAAGCCACAATCAAAAAAAGTTATTACATCTGTATTTCCCACAATCTCCTTGAACAATAGTTCCACTACAGTTCTAAAGTGAATTTACAAAGCAAAATTTTAAAACTACAGTGACTTACTCATTTTAATTCCCTAGCATTAATTTCTTATACACAGCTACTAGGAAAAGTCAGAGCAGAACTTTTGTCATGCTCCTTAAGAAAAGTAACCTACTATGTATAATTACATAAACTATCATTTCATCAGGCGACAGCTAATTCACACTTACAGGACAGTTTGGAGCTTAACATTTTCTAAGTCCAGAAATAAGTGTACCTGATTTTTTCCTTTCAGCATAAGGATGTTGGTCACCTTGCCAAAAGGTAAGCCTAAAGCAATAACTTCAGTTTCTGTCACTTCACCAGGCAATTTTCGAATATGAAGTACACGAGAAGGAGCACCATCCATTTTATCTTCTCCTTTGAATTTTTTACTATCATTACCATTGGCTGAAAGAAAGTAAAGAAACAGTTATTATGTTTATCTTATGTGCATAAATAAAAATCACAAAACAAACTTCAATAGAGAACTTAAAAAAAACATAGCTGAGCATACTTGTGATACTTCCTAAAAATTTGAAAACATGGTTTGCAGAGTAATGGAAAAAACTCATATCCACCAATTACTACTAAATGAACTCATCAATTAAGATTATTATTGGGTAGAGGTATTTCTGGATAGCATATGTAGAGTAACAAGTGACAAGTAACAAGTAACAATTTTATTAAAATGAAATTTCATAAAGAAATGGTCAATGGCTACACAAAACAATTATCTTACAATTCAATCATCTTAACAGAATAAGGAAAATACAAAAACAGTGAAAATTTTGACTTAGCAAAAATCAGGGATACTGTATTTTACCTGAAAAATTCTAAACTGCTCAAATTGGAAAATGTACTAAAAAATGGAATCAGACAATGCTTTAAAAATTATTATGCAGTCAATCCACAGTATGGCTTATATTCCTCTACCTAAATATTTTATCACTATCAACAATTACGTACTATATTATCACTCATGGACTTGATTATCTTTTCTGTTACTCTGAGCTTTAGAGTGATATTTTGAACAACAAATTAGTTGCCTGCCTTTATTCCAAAACTTTACCAAAACACAAAAAAACAAAAACAAAATTTATGAAAGGTACAATAAACAGAACATCACCTAAGACTCAAGGATAGTTCTAAGAATCTATTAAAATGAAACTCTTACACACAGAGAAAGATACATGTATACTCCATTTCTGTATACAAATTTTGTTACTTCACAGTACATACTCCCAAACATTCAATACAATAAAACTCTAAGACCATCTTGATCTTCTAAAAGTATCCTTAAAATTTACTCAAACATCAACTCTTTTAACAGTTACTGAATATCAAGAAAATGTCTGGCATTTTAGGTTCTGGAGTACATCAGTGAACAGCAAGCAGTAAGAGCCCTGATGTTCTCTTGTTGTCTAGTGAGACAGATGGCCTACCTAGTACATGAACCAGATAACTTCTAGAGTGGTAGTGCTATGGAGAAAGTAAAGCACAGTAATGTGATTAAAAGTAACATAACAGGATTTGAAGAGGGTGATATTGTAGTGATTTAACTGGATGATCAGAAATATGTGAACTCATCTGATTTATCATACAACTTGAAGTGTCAATTAAGTCACAGCTTAAGAGTTACATTGAACTTTATATAGCCAATACATTATACAGCCAATGCAATGTTGTTCAATGCAATAAAGATTCCATAGGTTACTTTGAACAGAAAACTAGTTAAGTTCTACTTACTACTATATATTACCAGAAAAATCTTGCTGGCTAGCTCTTCATCACTCCAGAAATAATAAAAACTACAAAAAGCTCTCCACATCTCCTTTCATAAGTAAAGAAGACTTGTTCCTGCACAAGCACCTGAAATTATCAGGAACAGGCTGAATTTCTTATTTTGTAGCATCTCATTTTAACAATATCATTGGGTCTGTTTAACTGATAATGTAAGTTAAATCAGGGAATCAAAAAATATACATACACCATAAAACATACAACCGACATAACAAATGCATTTTCTTCTAAGGCCTTTTCTTGTAAAGCAGTCTTGAGATTGAGTTCTTGTACATTCATTTGAATAACAAGAATGAATACTTCATAGGCCAACCTACAGTCACATGAGTTATACATTATAATATGAGGAAATTCAAACAGCAATTTTCTATTTCTCCTAATTTAGCCTTTTTTCCTTCAGGGAAAAAGCAAAGGAAAAAAATCACAATAAAAATACTACCCATCACTACACATAGAGGGAGAGAAAAACTCTACCTTTATCAAACAATTCTTAGAATATAATTTCTAAAAGGCAAAAGCCTGCCTAAACCTATTATTAAAAGAATAGAAGAGTTAACTGTTTGATTTTGTACTGCATGATTTCTAGACAGTAGAGGGTAAGTGAAACAACTGAATAATAAAGTTTAGTAGATGGGACAGCTTTCACAAAGAAGACGACAAATAACTTGGTTTTGGTTTTTATTTTTTTTAAGATTTATAGAAAATTTGCATTTATATTTAACATTCACTGAAAGTAACCTACATGCCAGGCACTTCATAATTCTAGGATTGCTTTTATGACTTATCAATCCCATTTATAGACGAGAGCTTCTGAAGTTGCTCAAGGTCAGGAAATTACTAAAGTGGTAAAGACAGGAAATGGCAGAAAAAGATATAAAACTCAAGAGTCTGAAGTCTGTGCTTTCAACCCACTATACCACTGGAAGACTCTAAAGACAAACTTCATGTAACATATAATGGCTAAAGAATATTTGTTCTTTTCTTCCAAATGCCATGTAACTAACAATATTTAGACTCTGCATTACCTGAAAGTCCTCTTATTTAATAGCTTCAGAAAGGGTGACTTTCACATATTCATATTTTAGTGCAAAATATCATGAAAGTCTTAATTACTATGAAAATGCAAAACTGAGAAATGAAAATTTCTTTAAAATTAACTAAGCTGATTTTCATACATAAAAGTACCCCAACCCTGGAAAAAGAAAAGGGCACAACTGAGTGGTCCTCAGTTTAATTTGGACTTCTTTCCACAATCCTTTTCCTTGCATTTCCCAGAGAAATCCCAAAACTTTTGGTTTGGGTATATAAAAACAGTAATAATTAAAACAAATTTTAAGAATTTATGCAAAACAGATATGGATAAGCTGCATATAAATTGTAGAAATCTTTAATTATACTAGTTCCCATATATGCCATTTTAAAACGCAAAAGCTTAGTGAGGATGTTGTTCTACTCATAAATTCAAAACAAGACAGACACTGTTTCTAACTGAACATTCGAATATAAATTTCAAAGTTTTCTACCTCAGTTCTAGTGAATATCTTCACTTTTGATCAGTCCCAGTCTCATCTGTTTTTCTCTTTGACTGATCTTTGTTTTCTCAGTTCAGTTCACTCAGTTGTGTCCGACTCTTTGCAACACCACGGACTGCAGCATGCTAGGCCTTCCTTTCCATCACCAACTCCTGGAGTTTACTCAAACTCATGTCCATTTAGTTGGTGATGCCATCCAACCATCTCATCTTCTGTCATCCCCTTCTTGTCCCACCTTCGATCTTTCCCAGCACCAGGGTCTTTTCCAATGAGTCAGTTCTTCCCATCATGTGGCCAAAGTATTGGAGTTTCAGCCTAACATCAGTCCTTCCAATGAATATTCAGGACTGATTTCCTTCAGGATGGACAGGCTGGATCTCCTCGTAGTCCAAGGGACTCTCAAGAGTCTTCTCCAACACCACAGTTCAAAAGCATCAATTCTTTGGCACTCAGCTTTCTTTATGGTCCAATTCTCACATCCATACATGACTAATGGAAAAACCGTATCTTTGACTAGACAGACCTTTGCTGGCAAAGTTATGTCTCTGCTTTTTAATAGGCTGTGTAGGTTGGTCATAACTTGTCTTCCAAGGAGCCAGCATCTTTTAATTTTATGGCTGCAGTCACCATCTGCAGTGATTTTGGAGCCCAGAAAAATAAAGCCAGCCGCTGTTTCCACTGTTTCCCCATCTATTTGCCATGAAGTGATGGGACCAGATGACATGATCTTAGTTTTCTACATGTTGAGCTTTAAGCCAACTTTTTCACTCTCCTCTTTTACTTTCATCAAGAGGCTCTTTAGTTCTTCACTTTCTGCCATAAGGGTAGTGTCATCTGCATATCTGAGGCTTTTGATACCCTCCCAGCAATCTTGATTCCAGCTTGTGCTTCTTCCAGCCCAGTGTTTCTCATGATGTACTCTGCATATAAATTAAATAAGCAGGATGACAATACACAGCCTTGAAGTACTCCTTTTCCTATTTGGAACCAGTCTGTTGTTCCATGTCCAGTTCTAACTGTTGCTTCTTGACCCGCATAAAGATTTCTCAAAAGGCAGGTTCTGGTATTCCCAACTCTTTCGGAATATTCCACAGTTTATTTTCTAGTGGCTTTTATACTTGTAGTTTTAACACAAAAAAGGTCTCACCAAGATTCTGTGTTATTTGTTAAATCCATATGTGGTCAAAGAGCCATGGGCCCTCTCATCTTACCAAATCTCTTTTTTCACAGCACCCGTAATACTCATTTCCAGTTTCCTTAATTCCTGATTCATTTAATACCTGTTTGGACCCCTCTGCTACTTCCCCAGTGGTGCAGTGGTAAAGAATCTGCCTGCCAATACAGGAGGAGTAAGAGACTGGGTTTAACCCCAGGGTCAGGATGATCCCCTGATGTAGGAAATGGCAACCCTTTCCAGTATTTTTGCCTAGAAAATTCCATGGATAGAGGAGCCTGGTGGGCTACAGCCTGTGGGGTCACAAAAGTTGGACATGACTGAGTGCACACAACAAACAGGCATGCACACATGTGGATGTAGACATACTCACACACTGACCCCTTTGCTAACTCATTTACTTCTCAAAATGGTTACAGTGACAACCACCACCCCCCCCCCCCGCCCCCACCTGGTAACTCATTTATGTCTCAAAATGGTTAGAGTGCCCCAAGTTGTTCTGGTCTCCATGTCCTTCCTATCCTTACTTGCTCATATAAACACTCCAGTAAAAGTTTTTCTATATGCCCATTATTTTAATCTCACTCATTTGACCAATATTCTAATTGTGTACTTCCAATTGTATATACCAACTTGAAGTGCAACATCTCAAAACATACTTCATTTGTTCAGTGAAAATTATTTAACAAAACATAAGTATTCTCTCCTTATTTTCATTTTCCAAGTCTTTCAGATGCAAGCACTTATAAAAAAGCACTAGTAACTTCCTTTATCAAATACGATAACTGAAAGGCAATGCAGTTTTAATCCTAAAAAGTTTGAAATTTATTTTCCCAAGTAGTTTTATTTTTCAAATTAATTTTTATTGAAGGATAATCGCTTCACAGAATTTTGCTGTTTCCTGTGAAACGTCAGCATGAATCAGCCACAGGTTTACATATACCCCCTCCCTCTGTGACCTCCTTCCGTCTCCCTCCCATCCCACCCATCTAGGTTGATAAGAGCCCATTTGAGTTTCCTAAGACATACAGCAAATTCCCACTGGCTATCTATTTTACAACTGGTAGTGTAAGTTTCCATGTTAACTGTTTCCATACATCTCACCCTCTGCTCCCCTCTCCCCATGTCCATAAATTTATTCTCTATGTCTACTTCTCCATTGTTGCCCTGTACATAAATTCTTCAGTATCACTTTTCTAGATTCCATATATATGCATTAGAATATTATATTTATTTCTCTCTGACTTACTTTGTGCTGTATAACAGTTTCTAGGTTCATCCCACCTCATTAGAACTGACTCAAATGTGTTCCTTTTCATGGCTGAGTAATATTCCATTGGGTATATGTACCACAACTTCTTTATCCATTCACCTGTCAATGGACATCTAGGTTACTTCCATGTTCTAGCTATTGTAAATAGTGCTGTAATCAACAATGGAATACATGTGTCTCATTCAATTTTGGTTTCCTCAGGGTATATGCATAGGAGTGGGATTGCTGGGTCATATGGTGCTTTTATTCCTAGTGTTTTAAGGAATCTCCATACCGTATTCCATAGTAGCTGTATCAATTTACATTCCCACCAACCATGCAGGAGCATTCCCTTTTCTCCACTCTCCAGCATTTATTTTTTGTAGATTTTTTGATGATGGCCATTCTGACTGGTGTGAAGTGATATCTCATTGTAGTTTTGATTTGCATTTCTCTAATAATGAGCGATGTTGATCATCTTTTCAAGAGTTTGTTAGCCATCTGTATGTCTTCTTTGGAGAAATGTCTGTTTAGGTCTTTTTCCCACCTTTCATTGGGTTGTTTCCCTGGTATTGAGTTGTATGACTAGAAGTTTTAGTTAGACTTCAAGGCAAAGCATAGTGTTACACAAGCTGCTAGCTTTAAAAAAAACAAAGAATCTGAGCTAAGGAAAATGAATGATCATACTTATCTTTCTTATCTTTCCATCCCTACATGGGAAAATAAATTTCAAAGAACAGTTAACCAGAAATGTGAGTATACATTGATAGAGAATACTTTTTAGCTGTTAGTTAATTTCAACAGACACTGAACAAAAAAAATCTTACTAGGTTTATTGTAAAACCTGCCTGTAACTCTATTTCTGAGAAGCTGCACAGCCTAGCTGCCAAATGTAACTTATGCATGACTTGGAAAATAATAGAAGGCTAGGGGCTTCCCCAAGAAAAAGAAATGCAAAAAGGCAAAATGTTTATCTGAAGAGGTCTTACATAGCTGAGAAAAGAAGAGAAGTGAAAGGCAAAGGAGAAAAGGGAAGATTTGCCTATGCAAATGCAAAGTTCCAAAGAATAGCAAGGAGAGATAAGAAAACCTTTCTAAGTGAACAATGCAAAGAAATAGAGGAAAATAACAGAAGGGGAAAGACTAGAGATCTCTGCAAGAAAATTAGAGATACCAAGAGAATATTTCATGGAAAGACGGACACAATAAAGGGCCTAACAGACGAAGAAGATATTAAGAAGAGGTAGCAAGAATGCACAGAAGAACTATACAAAAAAAGATTTTCATGACCCAGATAACCACGATGGTGGGATCACTCACCTAAAGCCAGACACTCTGGAGTGCGAAGTCAAGTGTGACTTAGGAAGCATTACTACGAACAAAGCTAGTGGGGATGATGGAATTCCAGTTGAGCTATTATAAATCCTAAAAGATGATTCTGTGCAAATGCTGCACTCAATGTGCAAACAAATTTGGAAAACTCAGCAGTGGCCACAGGACTGGAAAAGGTCAGTTTTCATTCCAATCCCAACGAAAGGCAATGTCAAAGAATGTTCAAACTACCTCACAATTGCACTCATTTCACATGCAAGTAAAGTAATGCTCAAA
Organism: Cervus canadensis; assembly: GCF_019320065.1. Taxonomy (NCBI): domain Eukaryota; kingdom Metazoa; phylum Chordata; class Mammalia; order Artiodactyla; family Cervidae; genus Cervus; species Cervus canadensis. The sequence goes on from NC_057387.1 coordinate 44,723,570, forward strand.
ATTCTCCAAGCTAGGCTTCAACAGTACATGAACCCAGAACTTCCAGATGTTTAAGGTGGGTTCAGAAAAGGCAAGAGGAATCAGAGATCAAACTGCCAACATTCTTTGGGTCACAGAAAAAGCAAGAGAATTCTACAAAAACATCTGCTTCATTGACTATGCGAAAGGCTTTGGCTATGTGGATCACAACAAACTGTGGAAAATTCTTAAACAGACAGGAATACCAGACTACCTTACCTGCCTCTGCAAAGCCTGTATGCAGGTCAAGAAGCAACAGTTAGAACCAGACGTGGAACAACGGACTGGTTCAAAATTGGGCACAAAATTGGTGTATACTGTCACCCTGTTTATTTTAACTTGTATGCGGAATACATCATGAGAAATGCTGGGCTGGATGGAGCACAAGCTGGAATCAAGACTGCAGGGAGAAATATCAATAACCTCAGATATGCAGATGACACCACCCATATGGCAGAAAATGAAGAGGAACAAAAGAGCCTCTTGATGAAGAGTGAAAAAGCTGGCTTAAAACTCAACATTCAAAATCAAAGATCATGGCATCTGGTCCTAACACTTCATGGCAAATAAACGGGGAAACAATGAAAACAGTGACAATGTTTTTAGGCTCCAACATCAATGCAGACGGTGCCTGGAGCAATGAAATTAAAAGATGCTTGCTCCTTGGAAGAAAAGCAATGACAAGCTTAGTGCATTAAAAAGCAGAGACATTACTTTGCTGACAAAGGTCAGTATTACCAAGGCTATGGATGTGATTTTTTCCAGGAGTCATGTACAGATGTGAGAGTTGGACCATAAAGAAGGCTGAGCACCAAAGAATTCATGCTCTTGAACTGTGATGTTGGAGAAGGCTCCTGAGAGTCCCTTGGGCTGCAAGGAAATAAAACCAGTCAATGCTAAAGGAAATCAATCCTGAATATTCATTGGAAGGACTGATTCTGAAGCTCCAGTACTGTGGCCACCTGATGCGAGGAGCCGACTTATTAGAAAAGACCCTAACGCTGGGAAAGAAGGAGAAGGGGATGACAGAGGATGAGATGGCTGGATGATATCACCAACTCAATGGGTATGAGTCTGAGCAAACTCTGCGAGTCGGTGAAGGACAGGAAAGCCTGGCGTGCTGCAGTCTGTGGGGTCACAAACAGTTGGACGTGACTGAGCAACTGGACAACAAAGGGGTTTCCCAGGTGGCTCAGTTGTAAAGAATCCACGTACCAATACAGGAGAAATGTGGGTTCAACCCTGGGTCGGGAAGATACTCTGGAGGAGCAAATGGCAACCCACTCTGGTATTCTCGCCTGGAGAATTCCAAGGACAGAGGAACCTGGCGGGCTACATTCCATACGGTCACAAATAGTCAGACATGACTGACTACTGACCGACTAAGCATGCAGACTATATTAGAGGAAGGCTCCCATCACCTCTGTGCAAGAGGACATGTTGTTAGGACCCTCATAGAGATTCAAACTGAAACAATGTGCTGGAATAGTTTCAAAACATTACAATAAAATGAAATGACATCATATAAAAAATGTCTGTATATAAAAGTTAAAACAGACATATCTCAAACAGTTCTGAGTAACATGTAACAAAATCTGGAAAATGATTCACATAATGAAATAAAAAGTCATACTTTCAGCAATAATAAACCCTGATATTATAGATTAACACCAGCACTGACAGAAATACACCTAACTTAAAGAAGTATCCCATCTCCATACCTATATAAAATGGACTCAAGACAGACCCTATCTTACCACTGTCAAGCCTCCTCCCCACTTTCAAATAATTACACATTCCTTCCAATAAAATCCAATTCCAATCCATCAGAGCTGTGTCTTTGAAATGTTTAACTTCTAAAGGAACTAGTTTAATACAAAATAGTTCAAGATTATTTCCCCAAGACTAAGTTTCTAATAACATTAACTTCCCCCACGCCTAAATTCTTTTTTTCTTTGACAGAAATACAGCTGTAGAGGAAGACAGTCTAGACAGGGAAAGGCTGCTGAGACATGCTACTGGAAGCAAGAATTCTATAAAGTCAATTAGAACAGACATGGAAAAAGCTGGAACATAAAAATGAAATACTATTTTGCATCTGACAATCATAAAAATGTCCTAGTAATATTGTCTGTAAAGTCCATTTTTGAGACATTTGGATGACAATTGTTTATTTTTCTAGCTAAGTACAGCTACTGGTTTTCAAAGGTCTTATGATTCAAATTGGCATCTGTCTGCATATACACAGATCCTACCCTCATCTATGTTAGGAAAAACACAAAAATTTTAAAACTCAATGCCTCTGTTCAGAAAAGGTAAAATAAAATGAATGCATATAAATTTCTCATGTTAAAACAGGCTTTAAGAAACTTTATTCCGTCACTACAAAAAGACTTGATTCATTCTTTAGTCATAAAGTATTGTTATTCTAAACATCCTTTAAAAAAAGGAAGACAATTAACAGACTGTTCTTTCTTTTCAACAAAATCAAATCAAATTTCTCTACTTTGTTCCTTTTGTTAACAGAACTATTGTACTATCCATTACCCAGTGATTCCAGGCCAAAACTCTTAATACTTCTATCAAAGTCTACTTCCCAACTCAGAAATTCTTCCAATTTCTTGATACATCATTTTCTCCATATTCTACTTCTCAGACTCTAAAATTAAGGACCTTGATATCTTCAATTTGCCTCTGCCACCTTAAAAAAAAAAAAACACACACACAAACAGAACAAAAATCCTTTCTAAAATGTAAATCTTTTCTAAAAAAGTTCAGTCTCCTTAGTATAACACATCAAGAACTTTAACAAAAAGTTGCATATTTTTTCTAAAGTTCCCATAAATGGATTTTTTAAAAGTTCATTTTCCAAAAATTTGCTAAGACTATCAGAAAAAAATCTGAACTGTATCCCATATCTGTTCTAAAAATCACTTGGATTCTATTGAGTTTTCTATTTTAAAAATCATGTTGACTGTGAATAAGGCAGTTTTACTTCTCCCCTTCTAAACTTTATGCTTTTTATTTATTTTACTTGCCTTAAAGAAAGTAAAAGCTAGAAATATTCTGGGAAGACACATCCTTACTTCATTTCTAATTTTAAGAAAATATTCAGTGTTCCACTATCATGAATGAAATTTGTTGTAGGCTCTTAGTAGATCCCCTCTGTGTATCTTGTAGAAGGTTCCCTTTTCTTGTTAGCTTTCTGAGAACTTTTTATCATGAATAGATGCTGTATTTTTTGTTAAAGGCTTTTTCTGCTTCTATTAACCTGGTGATTTTTTTTCCTCTGTTATTCTATTACTGTGATTATGTAGAGTTCATTTGCCACTGGTAAACCCTACAATCAAGGGGTAAATCTCAATTAGTCATCGTGAATTATCTTTTACATACTGCTGAATGTGATTTGCTAATATCTTGTGAAGAATGTCCACATTTATGTAAATGAAAAGTATTAGTGTGAAATCTGTATTTCTTATATTATCTTTGTTACATTTTGATTTCAGTAGCTTCATAAAGTGAATTAAGGAGCATTCTCTTTGTCTAAAAGGTTAAAAAATGACTATTTCTTTCTTTGACATTTCATACAATTCAACAGTGAAACCACCTATGCCTGAGAAATCTTTGTGGAAAAATAACTTAGGGCTTCCCTGGTGGCTCAGACAGTAAAGAATCTGCCTTCAATACAGGAAACCCAGGTTTGATCCCTGGGCTGGGAAGATCCCATGGAGAAAGGCACAGTTACCCACTCCAGTATTCTTGCCTGGAGAATTCCAAGGACAGAGGAAGCTGACAGGCTATAGTCCACAGGGTCACAAAGCAAAGACTCAGAGACGACTGAGTGACTAACACTTTTTTAAATTAAAAATTCAATTTTGATAATAGATATAAAGATAACCTATATCTATAATAATATTTAAGAGGTAATCTACCAGTTTTTTTAAACTAGATTTGTAAGGAAATTTGTCTAGTTCATTTGTTGAATTTATTGGCATTACTGATGCCTATAATACTACCTATTAATGTATAGAGAGTTAATCTAAAATATGTTTTTTAAACTAAATTTATAAAAGAAATTCTCTATTTCATTTGTTGAATTTATTGGCATTACTGATGCCTGTAATACTGTCTTATTTTCCTATAATAAGGATCTATGGATCACTGTATGGGATCTATAGTAATACCTCCACTTCCACTACTGATACCAGTAATTTGTTTTTTCTTTCTCAAAAGGAATTTTAAGCCATTTTTTTTTAATATGGAGCCAACAAAGGTAGATAAGTATCTAATGTAGGTACAAAACTATTTCCCCCCATGCACTTCTTGGAGGTGGTGTGGGGAACATTTCTATATTTTCTTCTATATTCTGAGAAAATACAATTTTGTTGTGTTTTCATTTTTACTCAATCAGAAATATCCTATGATTCATGTGCTGTACAGAATTATGGAAATTTCTAAATATTTGGCAATTTCCTAGATTTCTTACTGTTTTTTATTTTTAGTTAAATCCCAGAATAATCAGATACTGTACAAACTTTCTATCATTTGAAATTTACTTTTAAAATCATGTTGAACATCCTATATTGGCTTTAAAAGTTATTCTGCAGTTACTCCATGTTTTATAAATATAAGTTAAGCTGAGCCAATAGCATTGTTCAAAACTTCCATGTATTTTTTAAGATTGATTTGTCTTATTGATTACTATGAACAATATTAAAATGCCCAGTTTTAAATTTAAAATTGTAGATTTTTCTGCTTCTCTTTTGTCATTTTTAAAATGTACTTTGAAACTGGTATTACTAATATACAGATTAAGGAACGTTATGTTTTCCAATATACTGACCCTTTTGACACTAAGAAATATGTCTTTTTATAACAATACAGCCAATACTTCTTATCTTGAATTCTAATTCATCTGATATCAATATAGTTACATGAACTTTCCTGTGCTATATTTGCATGAAATATTATTTTCCATCCTTTTCCAACTTGTGTCTCTGTACTTCAACCTGACTTCAGAAGTAGACAGTGTAGTACTTTTTAATCCAGTATGACTTTGTCTTTTAATTGAACTTCTTAGACCACTAGTATCCAAAAGAAATATACAAATCACATACTTTTAAGTTTCTAGTAACCATACCGAGAAGTAAAAGAAAGTGAAATTAATTTTAATATATATTTTAATACAATATATCTGAAATATTACTGTGAAAGTGAAGTGTTAGTCACTCAGTCATATCTGACTCTTTGCAACCCCATGGACTGTAGCCCACCAGGCTCCTACCCTCTGTCCAAGGAATTCTCCACACAAGAACACTGGAGTGGGTTGCCATTTCCTTCTCCAAGGGATCTTGCTGACCCAGGGATCGAACCTGGGTCTCTTGCATTGCAGGCAGATTCTTCACAATGTAAGCCACCACATCAACATATAATCAGTACTTCAAAAAATTTTTTAGATGTTTTACATCCTTATTTTTTCAGTATGACATCTTTGAAGCACACCACCCATTCACTTATCAATTAAGAGTAGTCACATTCTACATGCTCTATAGCCTTATATAACCAGTGGTTACTACGAGACTATGTTAGTTTAGCCAATTTACATTTAGAGATTTATGACTGGGTTTAACATCTAGCCATTAATTTTCTAACTGTCCAGTGTTTTGTTGTTCTTCTCTTGCAATATTTGACAGTATTCCATTTTAATTCCTCTATGGGTTTTTTATTTTAAACAGTGTTTCTGAGATACAATTCATGTAAAATAAGCTTCATATAAAGCTACAGTCGTCTGACAAGTTTTGACATATGTTTACATCTATGAAACCTTCAGCATAAAAGAATATACATACCCATCATCTCCAAATTCCTTATGTCCTTTACAAACCCTCCCCCCCCGGCCCATACCCTTGGCTTTGTTGTTGTGTTTAGTTGCTAAGTTGTCTCTGACTCTTTTGCAACACCACAGACTGTAGCCCATCAGACTCCTCTGTCCATGGGATTTCCCAAGCAAGAATACTGGAATAGGTTGCCACTTCATTCTCCAGGGGATCTTCTCAACCCAGGAATGGAACCCATACCTCCTGTATTGGCAGGCAGGTTCTTTACCACTGAGCCACCAGAAAAGCTCATAGAACAATAGGTCACTCTATATGGCTAAGCAGTATTTCATTGTATGCATGAAATTCAATGCCAATAGAGTCACTGATGGACCCTTGGGTTGTTCTAGGCTTTAGATGTTACAAATAAAGCTACTATAAACATTTACATGAGTGATGAGTATATGCTATCATTTTTCTTGGGTTAAGTACCTAGGAAACAAAGTTGGATCATACAGTAAATGTTTAATGTTTTTAAGAAACTGCCAAATTGTTTTCCAAAATAGTTCTACAATTTTACATTCCCATCAACAGTATATGAGTGTTACAGTACCCTTACATCCTTTTCAACACTTAGTATGGTCACTCTTTTAAATATTGGCTATTGTAGAAATAGGCAATGTTGTCTCACTTTAGCTTTAATTTTTACTCTGGATAAAAATCCTTTATCAACTGCATGCTTTGTAAAGATGTCTGCCACTCTATGGCTTGTCTTTTCATTCTCTTAACTGTATTTTGAATAATGTTAAGTTTTTAAAACAGATCAAGTCCCATTTGTTCTCTCATAGACCATGCTTTTGGGGTCAAATTAACAACTAAACAACAAAACATAGATCCAAGAAGCTTGCTGCTGCTGCTGTTGTTGGCAGCATATGGATATCCTATGATATGATACAACTCTCTGCTGAAAAATCTAATTTTTTCCCCTCTACTGAATTGCCTTTGTACCTTTGTCAAAAACCAGTTGTCCGTAATTCTGTGGCTTTTTTCTTGGACTCTCTATTCTGTTCCACTAATCTACGTACCTTTATGTTAATATGATATTGTTTTGATTACTTTAGGATTTACAATAACTTGAAAACAGGAGTCAGTCCTCCGAATTTCTACTAGCTTTTAACTATGCATCTTTGTTGAAGCTCCAATACTTTGGTCACCTGATGTGTAGAACCTACTCATTGGAAAAGATTCTGATGCTGAGAAAGGTTGAGGGCAGAAGGGGGCGACAGAGGATGAGACAGTTGGATGGCATCACCAACTCAATGGACATGGGTTTGAGCAAACTCTGGGAGATGGTGAAGGACAGGGAAGCCTGGAGTAATGCAGTTTATGGGGTCGCAAAAAGGCTGACATGACTTAGTGACTGAGCAACGTTTTTTTTTTTATCCTACTTGGTATTTTTCTTCAGATTTTAGACATTTTCAGTTATTACTGCTTCAATTACATACGTATTTGGCAGCATTCTCTTTACTCCCTCTCTGAGAACTCCAAGGACACATACATGAGACTGCCTGATCATCCAAAGGCATAATTTTATTCTCTCTGGAAACTGAATAATCTCTATCCATCTGTACTCAAGTTCACTAACCTTTCTTCAGTTGTCTCCAAACTTGTTAGTCTCAATTAGTGAATTTTTCATTCCAAATACTGTGTGAATATGGTATTTTTCAGTTACAGCATTTCTATATGCTTTCTTTATAGCTTTCTCAACACATTCTTCCATGTTCATTCTTTCAATATTTTCTTTCACAGCTTTAAAAATACTTATAGTCTCTGTCTACAAATTCCAATATTTAGAACATTTTGAGGTCTATTCTTATTGAATACTTCTTCACATGATTGTAACATTTGATGTAGGTAGGATATTGTGGATAATTGTGGGAAGACTGAATCATGTTGTCTCCCTTAGGGGATACTGTTTTATTTAGGCAGGCTATTAAATTACTGGTGAATTCTTCACGTCTTGTCAGACTGGACTATCACAGTCTCTTAACTTAGTCTTAATGATTGTTACTATTAATATTAGTGTATGATCCTTTCTCTGAAAGCCTGACCATTCTGCAGCCTAAAGAGAATGTTTGAGGTAATCCACAAGACGTATGCATTCTAACTTTCCAGAACTCCAATGTCTCAGAGCACTGTACAACCTATGGAATCACCATTCTAACTCTCAGCCCCACAGTAGGTCATTCCTGACAGACTATGAGAGTGTTAACCTGCACATGTGCAGCCCAGTCATTATTCAAAATTCTGATTTAAGAATCCCTACACCAAATTCTGCCTTCTGACCTATGCCCAAACCCTCGAACGAGTTCCTTTTTCAGGATCCTTCTCCATAAATTCCAAATGTCTCAGAAGCTCTGAATTCCAATCTTACTCTCTTCAGCACAGTGAAACCTTCATGCTCTGCTTGGGTTCCTCCTCCATGTTCTACAACAGTAGGGTACCTCAAAGGAGAAAAGCCAAACTATGAGATTCATTTCACATGTTTCCTTTATCTCAAGGATCACCATCTTACACTATTTACTCATCAATTCCAGACAACAGCTGTCCTACATATTTTACTCTATTTTATATTTTTTCATTTTGAGGGAAGATGGAAAGAAGGAAAGGCTGCTACTAGTCTGTCATAGCCCTACAAATCAGTTTTAAAAACATTTCCATTATCAATCATTAAATGTACAGTTTCCAAAAAATGAAACTGGCAGAGATACAGACATCTGAGCTTGTTCGTTCAATTATCTGCACATGGTACCCTGACTTTCAAAATCATGGTCAGTAATTTTGCTTTGTAATTGTGACATGGAAAACTCAGTAATGACAGTGTGAAGAAAAATTCATCTTATCATTATTATAACTATATTTGGAGAATACTTCATTATAATTTTTATTTAACTTGCAGGGTCTGTATGTGTGCACTGAGGTGTACAAATACATGGGCGAGGTTATCTAAAGAAAATCAAAATGCTTTCATTCTTTTACAATCTTTATATTGCTCAATGTAACTGATTCCTCAAACAAGTAATTCAGGAAAGGGTTTAGTAAAAAGAAACCTTGGTTAAGGTAAATAACATAAAATGTACAGTTATAAAGCAAACTCATTCATTCATCATCAGATTCAAATTTGGTCCACTGGCCAAAAATCTAAGGTCTAAATATTGGTCCACATATTTACAGACAGACAATACAACCAACCAATTATTTCAAATATATAAAGTTTAAATACCTTGTGAAGTAAACAAATCTTACATTTTCAAGTAAATAAAGGAAATCAAGTCAAAGAATTACAATACTGTTACAGCAGAGAAACATACTGAAACCACATAAAAAAGACAACTATGCAACTGAATCTTGTATTTGGGGCTGTAGGATTTGTGGGATTGAGAAGAAATACTTATAGTAAAAATATTTTATGACATACAAACATGAGAGCTAAACACGAAAGTACAAAAGAAGTGAGAGTGAGGAAACTTGTAAATGAAAGAAAAAAAAGCTTACATTTGTCATTTTTTAAAAAAGCTATCAGATTTAATTACTTGACCACAAGACATCCACTTCAGTTTTTTTTTTCCACTTGATACATATATACTGTAGCAAAATTTCCTCTAAAATGTTTCAACACAAAGCATTTAAAAATAAATGCTATTCTGGTAAAGCACACCGAACTTGTAACATTCTGCCCTGCAAAATGGCAAATAATGAGACTGTTAAGAGAGTAACACTTACCTGTAACCACCATGCTGGTCATGTTAGAGTTTGGACTACTGAGAACACTGCCTGAGAGTAGTTCGTCAGATCCTCTCTATAAAAACAAGAACAGACTAGCATAAGACCCCTTTAAATTTAAAAATGTTAATCTGAAAGTCACTTCTCTGTAACTTTTCAAATAGTGTCACTGAAAAATGTCAGGTGTTACACTACTGGGAATAAAAATAATTTAATTCCTGAAATAATACGTTAACTCCACTCTCCTATCCATAACTTCCTTTCTCACAAAGCCAACAGTATGTCCTTCCTTCCATTCACCCAAGTCCAAAAGGCAATAAGTAGGAAAAATGACTAGGTTTCATAATCAAAAGCTTTGGAAAACTATATCAATTTTTTAATAAGCAAATACCAAAGCAGTTGAACTTTCTCACAGACACTGTGAACCTTCAACCTCATATCCTTTACTCATCCAGGTAATTCAGGTCTTTAGAAAATGAGAACTTCACAGTAATGATCTGGGCAACTCATCTTCATAATCATTGAAATTAAACAGGTATATGTTTCAATGGCTAGAACACTGTAAGCAAAGGCAAAATCTATGGAATGAGAAATTTCTTTCTACCAATATAAGAAGAGAAAATCATGTCTTCAAATCCTTTAAAGAAAAATCATATGAATCATATGTTTATATGTTCTTAGAACTGCATGGTTTGTTCAAACCAAGCAATGCCGTTTCAGCTATTTTTAAAATGTGCGTACTTACAAAAGTACATATGAGCACACTAATATTTAAAATAGCTAAATCAACTGTTTTGCCTATTTGAAGTATGTACTTACAAACACTGGTAAGCAATATTTAAAATAACTAAATCAATACTAGCTGATTTAGACAAACAGTACAAAGTTGAATGCAACCACCAAAATGGAAAAAAAATATACAAAGGAGGTAATTTATCAGAGCATTTCAGAAAGTCCAAAATAATTCTAATTAACCATAAGCTTCATGCTAATCTGTGTTAAACTCATTCTTTAATAAGCTGTATTACAATAAATGTAAAAGTGATAAATATTCATACGTCATTGTCCTCATTGTTTTAAAAGCAAACTATTTGCTAACATCAAGCTCAGAGAAGTACAAGAAAAATAAACACACAGTATCAAGTCACATTAATGCCATATTTACATCATCTTTAATTTTTTAATCAAGGTATGAAAGATACAGCATGGCACTGTTTTATAAGAACATAACATACAGAATTAGATACTTAAGAGATCCTTAAATTGTGGTCCCTAGAGCAACATTAAAAACCTGGAAATTTCCTTAGCAAAATATGTTCTCAGATCCATCCTAGACCTACTGAAGAAAACAACAGAGACAGGATCCAACAACCTGAGTTCATTAACAAGCCCTCCAGGTGTTTCTGATGAATGCTAAAGTTTAAGAACTGCTAATAAACATTACTGGTTAACTATCAACAACTTCTTGTTTCCTAGTTTGCTTTCTTTTTAATTTTTTTAGAACACTAATTTAAAATAAAATTGAGAAGAAGGAACAGATTTCTCATATACTCCTGGCCACCACACATGCATAGCCTCCTCCATTACCAGCATCCTCCACCAAACTGGTACATTTATTACCAACGATCATTAATGTATCATAATCACCCAAAGTCCAGTTTACCTAAGGTTTAATGCTGTACATTCAATGGGTATGGGCAAATGTGTAGTGACATATATCCATCTTTTAACATTTTTTTTTTAACATTATTTTCACTACCCCCCAAATCCTCTGTGCTCTGGCTATTCATGCAAACTCCTTCCAAATCCTGAATTTTGTTGTCTCCATAGTTTTGCCTTTTTCAGAATACAGCTGGAATCTTACAGTATGCAGCATTCTCAATTGGCTTCTTCCATTTAGTAATCTGCATTTATGCTACCAGATACCCCCACACCTTTTCGTTGCTTGAAAATTCATTTTGTTTTACTGCTGATAAATACCACAATGTTATGTACTACAGTTTACTAATCCATTCACCTACTGAAGGACATCTTGGTTGATTTCATGTTTTAGCAATTATGAATAAAGCTCCTCTTAAGATACATGTGCAGGTTTCTGTGTATACGTAAGTTTTCAACACCTTTGAATAAATATCAAGGAGCTGCTGGATCATATAGTACAAGTATGTTCAGCTTTGTAAAAACAGCTAATTTGTTTTCCAAGAAAGTGAAAGTGAAGTAGCTCAGTCGTGTCCAACTCTTCGCAACCCTGTGGACTCTAGACTACCAGGCTCCTCCATCCACGGGATTTTCCAGGCAAGAATACTGGAGTGGGTTGCTATTTCCTTCTCCAGGGGATCTTCCTGACCCAGGAATCAAACCTGGGTCTCCCGCATTGTGGGCAGACACTTTAACCTTTTCCCAAAGTGGCTATATAATTCTGCATTCCCACCAGGAATCTATGAGATTTCCTGACACTCCATATCCTCCCCGGCCTTTATGGGTGCCAGCGTTTCAGATTTTGGCTATTCTGATAGTGTAGCAGTATCTCACTGTTGTTTCTGTTTGCATTTACTTAATGACATATGATGTGCAACATTTTTTCATATGTGTATCTGCCATCTGTATATCTTCCTTGGTGAGGTGTCAAATTTTTGGTCCACTTTCTAATCAGGTTACTTTCTTACTGCCGAGTTTGAAAGTTCTGTGTATTTTAGTTAACAGCCCTTTGTCCTGTGTATTATTTGCAAGTATTTTCTCCAAGTCTGTGGCTTGTCTTCTAGTTATCTTTCACAGAGAAAAAATTACTGATTTTAATCAAGTCCAGCTAATCAATTATTTCTTTCTTGGGTTATGTCTTTGGTGTTGTACCTGAAAAGATACCTTTATACCTAAGTTATCGAGATTTTTCTCCCACGTTATCTTCTAAGAGTTTTATGGTTTAGCATTTTACATTTAGGTATATGGTCCACCTTGAGTTAATTTTTGTGAAAAGTTTATATCTGTCTCAATTCATTCTTTTGCACATGGATTTCAGTTATTTCACTAGCACTTGTCAGAGAGACTATCTTTGCTCCACTTTATTGCCTTTGCCTCTTTGTCAAAAATAGGTTTGACTCTATTTATAAGGGGCTCTATCCTGGGCTATCTATTCTGTTTCACTGATCAACTTATCTATTCTTTCACCAAAACCAGGCTGCCTTGATCACTGTGGCTTCATATTAAATCTTGAAGTTGAGTAGTATCAGTCCTCCAACTTTGTTATTGTCCTTCAATACTGTGTTGACTATTCTGAGGTTTTTGCTTCTCTGTATAAACTTCACAATCAGTTTGTTGATACACACAAAATAACTTGCTGGAATTTTGACTGGGATTGCATTGACTCTATACATCATTTTGCGAAGAGCTGACATCCTGACAATATTGAGTATTTCTATATATGAATATGGACTTTCCAGGTGATGCAAGTGGTAAAGAATCCACCTGCCAATACAGGAGATGTAAGAGATGCAGATTCAATCCCTGGGTTGGGAAGATCCCTTGGAGAAGGAAATGGCAACCCACTCCAATATTTCTCACTTGGAAGATTCCATGGAGAGAGGAATATACCTGCTAAACACCACAAGAGCACAAACTCACATATTCAATAAAAATACAAAATAAATTTAACAATGACACACAAAAGAGGATCAATAAAATCAAGCTTTTGAGTTTTTGAAAACAAGACAACAAAAGAGACAAAACAAAAAAAGATAGCTCATTATACCTCATTAAGTCATGCACATAAGAATAAAAGCTCAGGGGAAAAACTGAAGCGACCAGATGAAAAACACTTAGCTCAATGAAAAACCTCATGGAGCACAATGACGCCATTTTCTTACAGCTGCAGGACTTTTATGAAAAATAAACTTCTAGGCTATTCATGCCACTATGTTCTGCATTTACATTTTGTTACAGTAGCTTACACTTTAACATATACATACCCCTGTAACGTGAAGAAAAAAAAAAAAAAAGACACTGCATATTTCAATTGGCTAGCTGTTCCATACAAGCAAAAAGAAATAAAACTAGATCCCCAGTTAATACAGTGTAGTAACTAAAATTTTTTTTTTGGTAAATTAGAGACAAACAGAATAGATAAGACTATAAAACTTTTCAGAAGAAAACTTCTTTTTATCTATGAATATGTAAGTCACAAGAGTGGATCACATACTATGTAATGAATACCTCAGTAAATTTCAAAAATAAGAAATTGTACAGATCGTAATATTTGATCAAACATGATAAGATATTTTAATGAAAATAAGAGAAAAGAAAAACAGAACTAAATCTAATTGTTGTAGTTTATTCAGGTAAGATTTTGAAACTGTTTATAAAAATTTGAGCCAAAAATGACTGTAAATTTCACAGAGTAATAAGAAACTTTAAAAGACAAGTTACTCATAAAATAAGCAGCAAGAAATTAGTTTTCAGTACATGAAATGAAAATTACCCTTAATCTTGCTCATAGTAAAAAAAAAAAAAGAAAGAAAGAAAGAAAAAAAAAGTCAATACTAGACTTAGATGACATCTCACTTCTCAGACTGGCAAAATCCCAAGCATTTCAATATGCTGGGCAGGCTATGGGGAACTGAGGAACCTGCATACTTTCTAACCAGTAGGATAAAGAAATGAGAAGATTTTCCATGTATAGCCATGGAGTGATTTTCAGGGTATATTTACCTTCCAGGGTATGTTTATCATTACCTTAAAAAGTCAAGATATTAAACCCTGTGTATTCTGTGCTATCTTTTCTCTAAGATGCTAGGAGGGAGCATGCAGAAGAAGCTCACATTTTCTATTAAATAAAATAATAAACCAAAAATTAATCAAAGTAGAAACCCTTTGTAAGGGGATAGAACAAGCAAAGTAGAATGAACAGTAGAAGTCATCTATGAATGTAGCTTGTTTTGCAACTTTGACTTTGGAAAATTTATTCAAAGTGAAAAAATATTCCGTAAAAATGAAAATCAAAATGTAACAAATAAATCTAACTATCAGGGTGATGGTAGAGCCACACACAAAATTATCTCAATAAACTTTAAAATCCTGTAATTGTATTGGGCTAACCAAAAAATTTGTTTTTAAGTAAAAATAAAAGACACATTTTTCATTTTTACCAGGAACTTTATTGAACAACACATTCACTGTTTTGTTCCACTACTTTCTGTCATTTTTCAGGCATAACTTCATAATTCTATCATCTAAAGACTTTTTGAGTAAAGAACTGTTCAGGTGCTTTTTACAGTCCCCTAAAGAATTGAAATCTTTTCCATTAAGTGAATTTTATAAAGACCAAAATAAATGGAAATCCAAAGGTGCAAAATCTGGTGAATATAGCTGATGAATCAGAACTTCCCAGATAAGTTGTAGTAGTTTTTTGGGGGGGCCTGGTCATCAAATAAACATGCAGTATTGCATTATCCTGATAGAAGATGATGCATTTTTTGTTGAATAAATCCACAATTTTTATCGAGTGCTGCTTTCAGTTGGTCTAATTTCCAGTTGGTCAGCAATATTTACTGAAATTAATCATTTGGTTCCCCAGAGGGAGCCCTTATTAAAGAACTGCTTTCCAATCCCACCATATACACAACATCACTTTCTTTGGATGAAGACTGGTGTTTGGCTGGTGGTAGTTCAACTCGCTTGTCCCACAATCTCTTCCATTCCACCTGATTGTACAGTATCCACTTTTCAGTGCTTGGCACAATTTGTTTTAAAAACAGAACGTTTTCGCTATGTTCAAGTAGAGAACAGCATCAAGAAGGTTTTTTTCACTTATGTGGAACCCAGACATCAAAACAATTAACATAACCAAGCTGGTGCCAAGGATTTTCAAGGCTTGATGTGACTTATTTAGAGTATGTCAGCTATCTCCCACATGGTGTAACATCAACTGTTCTCAATGAATGTCTCAATTTGATCGCTATGGACTTCAACTGGTCTACCCAACCTTGGAGAATCATCCAGCAAAAAATCCCCAGCATGAAAACTTTGATTAACCACTTTTGACACACTTGACCAGTCACAGCACCTTCTCCATATACTACACAAGTCCTTTTTGGTATTTCAGTTGCATTTTACCTTCCTTGAAATAATAAAGCATAATATGCTGAAAATGTTGCTTTCCCCTCCATCCTCAATTGTAAAATGGTTACACAAAAATTCACCAATTTTAGTAAGTTTTTTAAAAATGCATGCTGATATGATAGCTGTCAGAATACAATCTAACAAAATTGTCTCAAGTAAACAAAATGAAAAAAGAAAAAACTAACAAAATTGTTCCAACTGAAGTTAATACAAAGATAACTAAGCAATACTAGAGTCATCTTATGGAAAAAAGCAAATGTACCTGTTGGCAAACCTATTATACATTTTTCATGAAATACACTTTGAGAACAAAAATAATTACAAAACAAATCTTAAAATTACATTATATTACAAAAAATATACTACAATGTTAACACTGATGTTGCTTTTTAAAGAAATATATATGCAATTATGTTAACATTAGCAAGCATTTTCAGCCTACAAGAGATACCAACAAAAAATTGGAAAAGGAAAAATAGTAAAATTATGTACGAATTGGAAATGAACACAAATATATATGTCCTATTCTGTTAGCTTTGTCAATTAAAAAAATTGGAAACAATAACAAACATAAAAGTCATTGGCACCTTTGCACCCACATTATTATTGTCTCTAAAGACCAGGTCCCACTAAAGGACCCATGATTTCCAGCTAACTAAAATTTTTGAGAAAAAAATAATACTTTAGGTAAGTAGCAAAACTAGTGATACTATGAGCTGCTGATGGCCCAAGATGAGGAAATTTAAACATTTTTAAAGAAATGATCACTGCAGTAAGACTAAATGTAAAAATCCTTGCCTTCACAATGACACTTTCACCAACAATAAAGAATTCACATTACACTGGAGTTTAGGCTAGAGTTAGCAGCTCATAAGGAAAATTTTTAACAAAAATCTCTCCTGTTTTTTTTTAGTAAGGGTGTTTTGGTATAACCAAATATTTGAGAGGAAAAGTTCTCCTGAATAGAAAAATACTAAGTAACATATGCAGGAGAAGAGTATCACCATTTTTGCAACACCCAGTGGAATTATGCAATTATTACCTACTAAAACCCATTAGTACAAAAAGATGATGGAGCACTCTATGCTGGATGCATCAAGCTGAGAACACCTGAACCTACTGATAAATATCAACATCACAAAAAGATAACTAGATATGTTCCTTCTAGGGTGATACACTTGAAATTACACAGCACATTTACAAAGTATTCTTGCTGAAAATTAAACCTCAATCTGATCAAGTCCTATTACCTGCAGGAAACCCGGGTTTGATCCCTGGACTGGGAAGATCCCCTGGAGAAGGAAATGGCAACCCACTCCAGTACTCTTGCCTGGAAAATCCCATGGACAGAGGAGCCTCGTAGGCTACAGTCCACAGGGTCACAGAGAGTCGGACACGACTGAACAACGACACACACAAGTACACAAGAGATAAAGGATATGAGAAACAGACAAAATGACAACATAGAGGTAAAATCAGCAAAAGCATAATTTTCAAGAAATTGTACGAACAGATGACCCAGTTTCTTTAATAGAAAATCAAGAAAGGGGGAGGGAGGGAAAAAAAAATGTCCTATAAATAGACTTGCTTGAATGCATGCTTTGTCGCTTCAGTTGCATCTGACTCTTTTCCACCCTATGGACTGTAGCCCACCAGGCTCCTCTTTCCATGCGGATTCTCCAAGCAAGAATATTGGAGTGGGTTGTCTTGCCCTCCAGCAGGGATACAGACCTAAAAGTGCCAAATCAGTAAGCTGCCTTCCCTTGATCCCTGATTTAAAAAGAAAATATACAAGATTTCTTTAAAGGGATCAGGAAATTCTGACTACTACTGTTGGAGATTACATGGTATTAAGAAATTATTTTAGGGACTTCCCTAGTGGTACAGTGGATAAGACTCCACCTGCTAATGCAGGGCACACGGGCTTGATCCCTGGTCCGGGAAGATCCCACATGCAGAAGAGCAACTGAGTTTATGCACCAGAACAACTGAGCCCACACTCTATGGAGTCCCTGTCCCTGCTCCACAACAAGAGAAGCCACCACAATGAGAAGCCTGCACACTGCAACTAGATAAAGCCTAAGTTAGCAACGAAAACCCGGCGCAACCAAAAAGTAACTTAAAAAACACATTTTAGTGGTTGGGTGGGATGGGCAAAATAAGTGAAGGTAACTAAGCGATACAAACTTCCAGTTCTAAGTAAGTTACTGGGATGTAATGCACAGCATGGGGAATGTAGTAACAATATTGTAATAATTTTATATGGTCACAAATGGTTACTAGACTTACAGTGACCAATTTGTAATGCGTATAAATGTTGAATCATTATGTTGTACTCCTAAATCATAATATAGTGTATCAACTACATTTGACATTTCCCCCTGGAGGAGGAAATGGCAATCCACTCCAGTATTCTTGCCTGGAGAATCCCATGGACAGAGAACCTGGCAGGCTCCACGGGATTGCGAAGAGTCAGACACGACTGATCGATTAACACACTCAACTACACTTAAACAGCAACAGAAAAATTCTTTAAAATTTTATTAGGTATAATGATAAAAAATATCTTCAAGAGACTGCATCTGCTAGAGATACACACTGAAATATTTAGGAATGATATAAAATTGTCGCCATGATTTGCTTTAACATTCTTCCAAAGGAAGGCAAAAGAAGTGTACTATTATACCATTCACCCCACGTTTGTACATTTTGAAGCTTTCACAAAGCTTAAAAAAGTGACAAAGGTAAAAGACACTGATGGAAGAAATTGAAGAAGACCCAAATGGAAAGGTATTCTTTCCATTTATGCTCATGGATTGGAAGTATACTGTTAAAATGCCCATACTACTCAGAGCCATCTACAGATTCAAAGCAATCATCAAAATTCCAACGACATTCTTCATAAAATAGAATAGAAAAAATCCTAAAAGAAACAACAAAAAATCCCTACGAACCAAAGCAATCTTGAGAAAGAACAAAAGTGAAGGCAGCACACCTCTTGGTCTTAAACTGTAATACAGAGTAACTCAAAACAGTATAATATGGGCATAAAAGCAGACTATTATAGATTAATTGTACAGAGTTCAGAAATAATCCATGGTCAGTTTACAAAGAAGGAGCCAACAGTATACAGTGAGGAAAAACAGTCTCTTCAAAATGATGCTGAGAAACCTGGACAGCCTCATGCAGAAGAATGAACTCAAAATGTACTAAAAATTTGAACAAAAAGGCTGAAACTATAAAACTCCCAGAAGAAAACGTAAGTAGTAAGCGCCTTGAAATCAATCTTAGCAGTGACTTTTTGGATTTGACACCAAAAGCAAAGGCAACAAAAGCAAAAGTAATTAGGACTATGTCAAACTTTAGCTTCTATAGGGTAAAGGAAACCATCAACAAGATGGGTGGAAGGAAAAATGTGCGTATCATATATGAAATGTTAATATCAAATATATATAAGAAACTCATACAACTCAGAAAAAATAAATAGTACGATTAAAGAATGGGCAGAGGACTTAAATTGACATACAAATGACCAATAATAGATACACGAAAAGGTACTCAATCATAAATCAGTGAAATGCCGATCAAAATCACAATGAAGTATCACCTCACACCTGTTAGGTGGATGGATGCTATCAAAAAAGAAATAACGAGCATTAGCAGGGATTTGGAGAAATGGGAACACTTGGGCAGTGATGATGGGACTGTAAACTGATGTACCCACTAAGGAAAACACTATGCAAGTTTCTCAAAAAATTTTACAAAATATAACTGCATGATCCAGTAATACCATTTGTGGATATTTATCTAAAAGAAACAAAATCACTATCTAGACATTTGCACCCCCATGTTCACTGTAGCACTATTTACAACAGTCAAGACAGGGAAACAACTTAGGTCTCCATCAATGGATGAAGAAAATGTGGTTAATCTTCATAACAACCATAAACAGAAGAATTTACCATTTGCAACAACATGCAAATGAGGTCATAGGATTAAGTGAAATAAGTCAGACAGAGATAAACACTGTATGATCTCATTTACCTATAAACTCTTAAAAAACAAAAACCCAAAACACTGAATTCCAGAACCACAGTCTGGGGCAGTAGGAGGTGGGGGGAGGCGGTAAAGATGGTGGCCAAAAGGTACAAACTTGGAATTCTGACATAAAGTGAGAAAGTCAAAGTGAAAGTCACTCAATCGTGTCCAACTCTTTGCAACCGATGGGACTGTAGCCTGCCAGGCCCCTCTGTCCATGGAATTTTCCAGGCCAGAATACTGGAGTGGGTAGCCGTTCCCTCCTCCGGGGGATCTTGCCAACCGAGGGAACAAACCCAGGTCTCCCACGTTGCAGGCGGATTGTTCACCAGCTGAGCTACCAAGGAAGCCCATAAATTAGCCCTGACCATGTACACATGCTGATATAGTTAACAGTATTTGAAAGTTGCCTAAAGTAAATCTTAAAAGTTCTCAGCACAAGGAAAAAAATTTAACTATGTATGGCAATGGATGTTAACTAAACTTATTCTGGTAATTGTTTCACAAATCATGCTGCATACCTGAAAATAATACAATGTTATATGTCAATTATATCACAATCTTAAAAAAAAAAAAGGAAAAAGAACTCTATAAATCCAAGCTTACTGCCGAAAGTATCAACTGATTTTTCTTAATCTTAAATGCATTTTTAAATAAGAAAATAAACATGTTTAGCATGTAAAGTGACAAAAAATAATAAAACAAAGCTAGCTGGGTAGAAAGAGATAAAAACAGGAATCAGTGAAATTTGAAACAAAAAAATTACAGAAGCTGGTACTTTGAGAAAACCAGTAAAATAAGGCCTCCGACAAGAAAAATAAACGGTAAAATATGAATATGTGCTTTTAGTAAAAATAAAAAAGGGAGAATTAAAAAATGCTATAAAATTCTGAGAAATAGCAAAGTACTGAATAACGGAATAAATCAGTAAACTTTGATGCGAGGTGGGAGCAAGGATCAAGAGGGAGGGGACATACGTATACCTATGGCTGATTCATGTTGTTGTATTGCAGAAGCCAATACTATATTGAGAGGCAATTATCCTCCAATTAAAAAGAAATAAATCTGAAAAATAACTTTGGAAGAAATCAAACTATTTGTCAAAAAAAGCCTCTCTCTCTCCTCATGCCTTACACACAAGCTGTTTAAAATCCTTGCAACATGTAGGACAAATGATGGGAAGTACAACGCATCAGCTTTGGTAAAATTGCCAGTGATTTATTTTCATTTTTGCCTAAAGCATTAAGTTTCTGCATTGAGCATGTCTTTTACAAATAAAATATCATGGAGAAGAAATATGCTCTCCAATTAATTTATAAATTTAGTACAACTATAATCAAAAATCAAAAGTCCTCATGGAACCCAGCCATCTTATCTTGTATATTATACACATACACACAAATATATTTATATGAAAAAAAAAATGCCAAGGACAGTTTTTAAGAAAAGTTGTGAAATTTACTCACCAAAATTCCAAGACTTATCATGATGCTACATTAAATTAAGACATGTATTGATAGCAATAGGATAGTCACAAACAATGAAACGGAAGAGATAGCCCAGGGAAGTTTCTCACATATATGGAAATATGATAATTAATACTGCAGATCAGTAGGAAAAACATGAATCAATCAAGTTTGTAGCAAATTTGTTAGCCATAAGAGGAAAAAATCATATAACCTTTATAACACACTAAAATTAAATTTCAAGTAGACTGAGGCCCTAAATGTGAAAATCAAAATTTTTAAATGTTCAAAATAAAATCTGGAAGATTATATAAAAGACCAATTTAAAACAAATTTCTTAAAGCTAAAAAAAATTTAATGTTAGTATTTCCAAATCTAACATCATTAAAAAAAAAAAAAAATAGCCACGACAGGAAGTTTACCTGTACCTTGTACAACAAAGCTGTAGTACCCACAATACATAAAAACTCCTAAGAATCAATAAAAGGAAAAACTCCTTAAATCAATATATAAAAACTCCAAGAAAATAAATGAAAACTTTGAAGCTGACTTCTAGTAAAGTGCTCCTTCTCAGGATTTACAGATTTACAGGAATCTCTAGTGGCTCAGACGGTAAAGCATCTGCCTACAATGCGGGAGACCTGGGTTCAATCCCTGGATCGGGAAGATCTTCTGGAGAAGGAAATGGCAACCCACTCCAGTATTCTTGCCTGGAAAATCCCATGGACGGAGGAGCCTGGTGGGCTACAGTCCCTGGGGTCGCAAAGAGTCAGACATGACTGAGCAACTGCACTCACTAGCTCACTTACAGATTAAAGAACTATAATAAAAAGCATCACCATCATTTGAGCAGTTATGTACCATTCTGTGCTAATTCTTTTACATACTGTTCAATCAAGACAACTTTTGAAATAGGTCCCGTTAAACCCATTTTAAAAGTTGTAAAACTGAAACTCAGAGGTTTCCTTGTTCAATATTAACTCGTCTGTTAATTCTAAATCATGTGTTTTTAATTTGACAAGACCTACACTGACAGAGTCAGACACGACTGAGCGACTGAACTGAACACTGACAAAACATTTCTTTTTCACCATCAATAATTCCAACCCATATTTTAATACTGCATCTTTATTATAAAAATTTTATTTGGCCTTTCAAGATACACATCTTCACATATACCCTTTAAGAAGACTGATGAACAGATACTTACCGAGCAGACTATGCTGAGCATAAACAGGTTTTTTAACAAAGTTATTAAATTGAATGTTCTTGAAAAAAGTGTCACACAGACATACGCAAAAATAAAAAATCAGCTATTATGTATCTTTTAATGGAAAAACATTCCATCACTTACAAAATATTACTAAAAATCAAGAGAACGTGATGGTCTCTAGATCCATCCACCAACTGACATATATGGAGAACATAATAATTATAACATCAGAATACAATCAGTAGATGCAGACCATGGATAACTCTGTACGACCAACAACCAGTTTTCTTCAAAAATAAAATATAATAATAAAAACCTCACAAGGATAAAAGGATAATTTGCAGACTGAAAAAATTTATTTACTGAATGTGTTGATCTTATTTGATCCTCAACCTTCTGTACTCCTAAAAATAAAACCAGTAAACATACTACAACTTTTACAAGGCAAATAGAAATCTTAACACAAATCTGGCACTTGAGAACATTAAGCAATTACTGATGCTGCTGTTGTTTTTTTTTTTCCTATTGGAGGGAGTGCATTGTGGTTGTATTTCTTTAAATCAGAGAGGGAGGGAAGGAGAGAGAACTGACTCTATCTTTAAAAGAGACACACCAAGCATTTACGAATGAAAACAAATACCCAGAATTTTTCTCAAAATAACATAAGAGAAGAAAAGTAGAGTGTGGATAGCCTAAATTTTAGCAATGGGTTGTCTGTTGATGATTGTTTGGACTGAGTGACAAATAAATAACAGTTTCTGATACTACTACGTCTTTTTTCTATGTTCAAAATTCACCACAATAGCTATAACAAGAATCATTACTCAAAAACACATTTCTTCCGTAACTTTTCTATTTTATTACTTTTCAAGTAAAAAGATTACCTAGCCACCTTAGCCCTTCATGAATAGCTAAAACTAAATTAAGAAAGCTATTCAGCTTTTAATTTAGCAACACAAATGAACCAAAAAAGATATCTGAACAGTTAACTACAGAGGATCATGATTCTAAATCATAGTGTTCCATATAATGCCAAAGCTAAGGATTCTGCAGCTCAGTCTAGACATTCTAAAAATAGAATAATGAGCTACTTTCATATATGGTAGCTTACAGGTATATGGTTTTTCCAGTAGTCATGTATGGATGTGAGAGTTGGACTATAAAGAAAGCTGAGTGCAGAAGAATTGATGCTTTTGAACTGTGGTGTTGGAGAAGACTCTTGAGAGTCCCTTGGACTGCAAGGAGATCCAACCAGTCCATCCTAAAGGAAATCAGTCCGGAATGTTCATTGGAAGGACTGACGTTGAAGCTGAAACTCCAATACTTTGGCCACCTGATGCAAAGAGTTGACTCACTGGAAAAGACCCTGATGCCGGGAAAGACTGAAGGTAGGAGGAGAAGGGGACGACAGAGGATGAGATGGTTGAATGGCATCACCGACTCAATGGACATGAGTTTGAGTAGACTCCGGGAGTTGGCGATGGACAGGGAAGCCTGGCGTGCTGCGGTCCATGGGGTCGCAAAGAGTTGGACACAACTGAGTGACTAAACTGAACTGAACAGGTATATGGAATACTGCCCACCACATGAAGTACAAACTTTCTGCCTACCTATCTGACATCCTGTATTTTCTCTCCCTCCCACATACAAACTATGCAGTACAATTCAAATGATTTAGCTGATTATTCAATGGTTATGAATCTGTGGCAGCCTACTGACACAACCTTAGACATGTCTTTCCCTCAACATATATTGCTCAGTTCTGCTCCCAAACATTTACATGTACTGGTCACAATCTACCAAATTCATGAAATCTACTCTGATTCTACCAACTAATGTTCCCTACTGTAGCCTTAGGGCATTTTCATAAACCTTGTTTTAGTATATTTATGACTTTAACTAGATGAGGTCCTGGAAGATATAGCTCTTTTGGATCTCCAGGGAAAAGGAAGAATGTTAAGCAATAAAATTGGCACTGACCTTTTCACTGATAAGTAGCTCATGAGATTATGAGCATACTGAAGGCAGAGACCCTTCAAGAGTCATTAAGTATACTGAGTATGTATCATGTAATATGTACTACCAATGATGGAAATCAACAGAACAAGTGAGGTCTCTGTCCTCAAGACACAGACATTCTATTCTCAGTGTCCTCGCATCACCAGGTTTTAACACAGTGCTGTCATTTAGTAGACACACTATAAATGTCTTTAATTTGAATTTCTAATATAAATACCCTAGCAAGCATTATGTAACATTTTAAGAAAACTCAAAACCTAAAAACCCAAATA
Organism: Cervus canadensis; assembly: GCF_019320065.1. Taxonomy (NCBI): domain Eukaryota; kingdom Metazoa; phylum Chordata; class Mammalia; order Artiodactyla; family Cervidae; genus Cervus; species Cervus canadensis. The sequence goes on from NC_057387.1 coordinate 44,748,306, forward strand.
ACACAGTTTATGGTTAAAATACTGGTCATCAATCAGTTATATTCAACTACTGCAGAAAAGGTTATGTTTAGTACTATTTTATTGCAATTATCTAGGAAAGCCAATGATGCTGAATAAAATACCCATATTACAACTTAAACTGTCTTTGCATTCAGCAGATTACAACTGGTGCTTTCAAAATTCTAGTGAAATTTAACCTGAAAAAAGCTAACTATTTGGGCCCATTATTCTGAAAGAATTTCACAGAGGCAAAATGATTAAGAGTATAGAAATAATCTCTGAAACAAATCACCTAGAGATTAAAAAAAAAATTTTTTTTTTAAGAAATGCAACAAACTTTCTATTAAAATCTACAAAACAGAAATTTGTATTTTTCTGTTTCACAGTCTCACTGACCTAACCAAATAAAAAGGGGTCTATAAAGAAGGCTAAGTGCCCAAGAATTGATACTTTTGAACTCTGGTGTTGGAGAAGACTCTTGAGAGTCCCTTGGACTGCTAGGAGATCCAACTAGTCCATCCTCAAGGAAATCAGGGCTGAATATTTATTGGAAGAACTGATGCTGAAGCTGAAACTCCAATGCTTTGGCCACCTGATGCAAAGAACTGACTCACTGGAAAAGACCCTGATGCTGTAAAAGACTGAAGGCGGGAAGAGAAGGGATCGGCAGAGGATGAGATGGCTGAATGGCATCACCGACTCAATGGACATGAGTTTGAGCAAACTCCAGAAGTTGGTGATGGACAGGGAGGCCTGGTGTGCTGCAGTCCGTGGGGTCGCAAAGAGTTGTATACAACTGAGGGACTAAACTAATTAACATCAATGAAAACATTCATAGGGATAATGAAAAATGAGATTTCAACATACCCCAGAGATACAAAAACTGGATATTCTACATGTAGTATAAACTGGTTAATATTAATAAAGGACTTAGTTCATGGAAAATACTTTTTATGTACAATCACATTTAATATTCAATTTATAAATTGAGAATTTAATCTCAATTCTAAAGAAACTTAAGTTTAAAATGTTTAAGTATCAAACAGAAAAAAAAGCTGAATTATACTACTTAATAATTCAAATGTGCTTCCCTGGTGGCTCAGAGGGTAAAGAATCTGCCTGCAATGCAGGAGACACGGGTTCAATTCCTGGGTTGGGGAAAACCCCCGGAGAAGGGAATGACTACCCACTCCAGTATTCTTGCCTGGAGAACCCCATGGACCAGGGAGCCTGGTGGGCAACATCTAAATGCCCAAAAATGTAATAAAACTGTAGGGAAAAAGTACCTATAATGCATATGAATCAATTATCTTTTTATATAGAGTTGGACCAACAAGATAATCATTAAAATAGATCACATATTCAAAGAGGCAGTTCACAGAAACAGAAAGCCAAAGTTTTAAAACCTCACCTATTTCAAAATATAAATTACAAAGCTTTTTTTACCCTAAAATTAGCTAATATTCTAAATTTTCATTAAAACTCAGAATTGGTAAGGGTGCAGAAAAACAAGCACTCCCATACACAACTGTAGAAAACAAATGAGTAAGAATCTTTTTGGCACTGCGGTTTTAATAAACTCTTTAACTGTAATTTAATTTGACACAGCATTTTTACTTTTACTTTTAATATGCTCACCTGTTAACTGCAAAAATAATTAAATCAAAGCATTAGTCGATGTGGAACTAAACTGTGATGTGTAAAGCAACTACACTGTGATGCACCCATGTAACAAAGAAGACAAAACTATAATTGCAGAGACCATATTAAGTAAACTTTTTAAGTGAACTTCTACTTCTGGCCAAGAAGGTGTAACAATGGACCAATCTACCCTACTTAGGAAAACAAAAAAGTCACACGTAATATATACAACACTGTTTTTCAAGACCACTGGACACTAGACAATGATGGACCATGGGACAGGCCATGATTGTCCCAGCTTACTGGCTTGAGAAAGTCCAGGTCAAGGCCCATCTCTGATAAGGAAACCACGTTGAACTTCAAAAAATTCCCTGAGAGTTAAAAGTCAAAAAGCCAAGATCAAAGCAGCTCAAGTTTGTTTGGCAGAGTTCAAGAGAGGTGCACAAAGAGAACTCTGGAAATCTGCAGAGAATCCTCCCTGAGTATTCAAGGCAAGTGCATAACTATGTAAAGTAGAAGGTTATTTCTCTTGTTGTTTAAGTCTTTTAAAAAGATAAATGGCTACTTAAAGAATGCACTATAGAATTTATAACATGTAGAAATAAAATGCTACAATAACAATAGTACACAGGCCAAAAGGGGAGAAGTATTCTAATACTTTGATGGCAGAGAGCCAAGAGGAACTACAAAAGCCTCATGATGAGGGTGAAAAAGGAGTGTGAAAAAGTTGGCTTGAAACTCAAAATTAAAAAAACTAAGATCAATCATCTGATCCCACCACTTAATGGCAAATAGAAGGGGAAAAAGTGGAAACAAGTGACAGATTTTATTTTCCTGGGCTCCAAAATAACTTCAGGCAATGAATGCAGCCATGAAATTCAAAGACACTCGCTCCTTGGAAGAAAAGCTATGACAAAACTAGAGAGCACATTAAAAAACAGAGACATCACTTTGTCAACAAAGGTTCATATAGTCAAAGCTATGGTTTTTCTAGTAATCATGTACAGATGTGAGAGCTGGACTGTGAAGAAGGCTGAGCGCTTAAGAAATGATACTTTTGAACTGTGGTGCTAGAGAAAACTCTTCAGAGTCCCCTGGACAGCAAGGAGATCAAACCAGTCAATTCTAAAGAAAGTGAACCCTGAACATTCATTGGAAGGACTGATGCTGAAGCTGAAGCTCCAATACTTTGACCACCTATAGTCTACAAGAACTACACTTTAAACTGAAGGATACAAATAGTCTGAAAGTAACATAATGGAAAAAGATACACCATGTGAACTCTACTCAAAACAAAGCCAAGATGACTATTAAAATTAGAAAAAGTATACCTTAAAGCAAAGAAGATTACCAGGAATAAAAATGGTCACTGTATAATAATAAAAAGGTGAATGAATCAAGAGGACATAGTAATCTTAAACATTTATGTACTAATTGTAATTTCAAAAATATAAAGTGAAAATGAAATAAATGCAGGGCAAAACAAATGAATGCATAATATAGGGGATTTCAGTATCATTTTTACAGTAAGTGACAGCAATAGAAAGATTAGGAAAGACATCACTTGAACAACACTACCAATAAGCATGACCTAGTTGACATGTACAGAACATATCGCCTCACAACAGAATACACCTCTCTATAAAGCACTTAAAACTAACAGGATGTATTATATCTAAACCATAAAATAAGAAAAAATTACAAAGATTTAAGTCTTCCAAAATATGTTCTCCAGGCACAATGAATTAAATTAGAAGCAAAGAAAAAAAAAGCATATGGAAAATTCCAAATACTTGGAAGTTAAATAACATACCTCTCAATAACCCATGGGTCAAAGAAATAAACATGGTAGATGTACTCTGAACTGAATGAAAAGAAGCTTACATGTCAAAACTTGAGGGATGCCATGAAAGCAATATTTGTATGAAAATATATAACATTAATCTGCTGTATTAGAAAAGATACCATGTCAACTACATCAACTTCAACATTAAACAGGAAAAAAGCAAACTAAATACAAAGCAGAACATTAGAACAGCAGAAATCAATAAAATGGGAAATGGAAAACACGGAAAACTCAATGAAGCCAAAAGCTGATTATTTAAGTTAACAAAATCAATGTATTTCTAGCCAGACTGATAAGGGAAAAGAGAAGACACTAATTATCAGTATCAGGAATGAGAGAGGTGACATCACTATAGATTCTACATATTAAAAACATAAAAATGTAATGCAATTTTTTTTAAACAACCCTACAAATAAGTTTAGCAACTTTTGATGAAAAAGTTTAGCAACTTTGATGAAACAGACTAATTCTATGAAAACAAAATTGCCAAAGCTCACTCAAAAGGAAAAGGATAATCTGAATAGTCCTATATCTATTCAATAAATTGAATGTGTAGTTTAAAACCTTCCCACAAAAACAGCAAACCCATACAGCTTCACTGATGAACTGTACCAAACATTTAAGAAAAAAAATAATGTCATTTAAGGTATTTAATTTCAGCAACAAAGTAAGAATGCTTGCTCTCCTTATTTAAACACTGCACTAGATGCCTTTTCATACTTAGTGATTGAACAACTAAATGCCATAGGTAAGAAAAAGAAAAGACATCCAGATAGAAAATATGATAAACAGTGTACACAGAAATGATGGCGTCTACCAAAAAAAAAAATGTCTGGCAAATGTGCAAAATACAAAAGCAACGAGTAAAAATAATATTTCTATATATTAATAACATGGACATTTTTAAAAATTACTTAGAATAGCACCCAAAAAAAATACAAAATAAGGACAAATCTGAGTAAAAAAACAAACAAAAAATCTGTACAGTGAAAACTAAAAACACTGCTCCAAAAAGTAAAAGAATGAATTAAATGTTAAAATAATTTGTGTTCAAGAGTGAAGAAAAATCAACAATAAGACGTTAAATTTTCCCCAAATTGCTCTATTGATTCAAGTTAATTTCAATTAAATTCCAGCAGGCCTTTCTGTAGAAACTGACTCATAGGAAAATGTAAAGGACCCAGAAGAGCCAAAACAACTTTTAATAGAACAAAGTTCTACTTTATTTCAAGATTTGATATAAAACTACAGTAATTAAGACAGTACATTTTTGGCTACTAAATAAGACAAAAACGGGTCAATGGAAAAGAATATATAACAGACACAGAATCATATGTAGATACATAACTGTTTTTGACCAAGATGCACAGTCAATTCAATAGGAAAAAAGTCTTTTCAACAAATCATGGTAAAAAAAGTGAATGTCCATATTCAAATCCAAAAAATCTTGATTCATACATTGCATCATATTAAAAAAAGTTAAAAAGAACTTCAATGTAAAACTAAAAACTATAAAATCTATCAGAAAACAAAGGAGAAATCTTTGTGACCTGGAATTTCACAAAGATGGCCTGTTTTTGTTACTTAGTCACTAAGTCACTTCAGACTCTTTTGTGACTCCATGGACTGCAACCCACCAGGCTCCTCTGTCCATGGTATTTCCCAAGGAAAAATACTAGAGTGGGTTGCCATTTCCTTCTCCAGGGAATCTTCCTAACCCAGGGATTGAACCTGTATCTTCTGCATTGCAGGCAGTTTCTTTACCCCTGATCCACTGGGAAGCCCTCGCTGAGCCACCAGGGAAGCCCTAAAGATGACTTAGATATGACCAAAAGCATGAGTCACACTAACACACACCTGGTAAACTTAAATTCATCAGAATTTTAAAATGCTATTTTTCAAAACACTGTTGAGAGAATCAAAGCAAAAAAGGCAGAAAATACTGTAAACCATATATCTGATAAAGAACTTGTAACCAGAATGTAGACTTCTCAAAACTTAAGGAAATAAATCAATTTGAAAAGTGGACATTTAAACAGACTTAACCAATGACATACAGCTTGCAAAAAAGTCCATGAAAAAATGTTCAACACCAAAGACACTGAAAAAATGAAAAATAAAACCACAAAGAGATTACCAGTTCACATCCATGAGACTATCTACAATTAAGAAAAAAACAGTAACAAGCACTAGAGAGGATGCAGATGGAGGACGCCACCAGCAGTAAACTGGTAGCAACGTAAAAATTTAACCACTTTGGAAAACTGCAATTTGTTAAAAAGTTAAACATTTGCCTAACTATATCATCTAGCCATTCTAATTATAGGTATTTCCTGAAGAGAAATGAAAGCATTTGTTCACAAAAAGACCTGCACAGGAATGTTCACAGAAACTTTATTTATAATAGACCCAAACTGGAAACAATCCAAATGTCCCTCAAGAGCTGTGTGGATAAACAAACTGCTGTATGTCTGTACAATGTAGTACTACTAAGCAATAAAAAGGAATCAACTATTGATACACAACATGAGTGAAATTCCAATATAATAATGCTGAGTGGAATGATCCAGGGAAAAAGAGGATACAAACTGTATGACTCTTTATTTAAAATTCTGAAAACTGCAAACTAATCTACAGTGACAGAAAGCAGATCAGGGGTTGGTTGGGGAAAGAAAGGCAGAAGGGAGGAATTACTAAGGGGCAAAATGATACTCCTGGGGTTCATTATCCTGATAGCAGTGGTTCATAGGTGTATATATGTCAAAACATTGTATGCCTTAAATATAGGTGGTTTATCTCAAATTACATCTCAATAAAGCTTTTTTTTTTAAGGCACAATATGGGCCAGTACACATGGCATAAATCCATTTGTGTAACTAAACAAGGATGTTTGTATGTGGTAATATGTAAACTAGTAAGTTCAGGAAAAAAAACATGCACCAAAAAGATTTTAACGTAATTACCTACACCTAAGAAAAAGGACTGGAAGTCAGGGAGAAATATTTTTCACTTGAATTTTTTTTTACTACACACATGTATTATTTTTTAAATTTCATGAAAACTTAATTACTTGCACATAAATCTGATGCCAAAGGAAAAATTCTTAACTATTATCCTAGCAGATTATAAAAATACAACTTCAGTTATCAAAACTTTTATATTAAACAATAGACCAAAAAAAGGCTAGTAACCACTTTAACATCATTTTCTAACATTCCCTCTTCAAACTACTGATGTAGAAAACTGCCAATAAACCACATCTGAACACCCTCTTCCAAGCATCTTTATTTCCTTCTGCTTGTTCTAGGTTTTGTGAATTCCTTTTCTCCCTATCCAGTAATTGACAACTCAAACTTGCATCATTTATATTCTTCTTAAAAATTCACTTCCAGAAGATATGCCTGGATGGTTACTATATCTGACCCTCTTAACTTAGAAAACAGCGCTGCTGAATAAAAATAAATACACCTTCCCACAAAAAGCTCATTACTTCTCCTTCAATCTACATAATATGAACTTAACAGATAAGGCAAAATAGTAGAGCCTGGACTTTAATTTACTAGAGAGGACAGAAAATAAGCAAGAAAACACAAAATATCTCCAAATGTTCTAAAGAATATCACATTATTATTGATGAAATTTTAAGAATTCCAAAAATTATTTAGAATAGTCAGGCATAACTAGACTCTCAAGAGCAAACTGCCTCTCATGACCACTCACACTTGAAGGAGGTAAATGTCTTGCATCCAACAAGTATTTGAGATCTAGGCTTGGAAGACATTTTGCCAGGCTTGGAAAATTAAAGATTTAAGAATCGTGCCCTAACAGGGCAGAAAGGTTTACAAACGAAAATTTGTAATACATCCCAATGTTAAAATGTACAAGGATTCAAGGAAATGAAAGGCCTAAGCACTACATCTAAGGTTTAAAGTATGAATAGTTTTTCTGGCCAAAGTGAGTGAGGCAAGATTCTAAACAATCTCTACTGTAAGGACTAACTTTCTTTAATAGACACATAAACCAACTCTGTAACTTCTGACTCAAATTTGAAGCGAAGTGCCTGAACAAGTTGATCTTTTTTTAAAAATCAGGGTAACTGATTTCTAATGAAGCTTATTACTGGTGAACCTATCTCAAGACTTCATAACAGAAAAGCAGAGTGAAAAAAATCTTTTATTACTATAATTATATCATTTATGTCAAATCACTTATTTGTCCATTTAAAACCATAATTTCCCCTCAGAAAATTGGGTTATCATTTTATATTTACAAGAAGCCATGTCTGAAAGCTTCTTCAATTCCTTGAGCACCATTCATACTTTAAAATGTTATTCTCAGAGACTGCTTTGCTAGAAAATTTATGGTTGTCTATTTAGGTTAAAACTATTTATATAAACCAATTTTAAAAATTCAACAAATACTTTCCACTTGAATTTTTGTAAGCTATATTATAGTTTTCAAAAGTCAACAGAAAGTTTCCATTAATAATGATAATACACTGAGTAGATCGAGGAACCCAGTTTTCATTAATTTTAAACACTGTTTTCCTACCTTTACGCCAACTGCAACCTCAGTGACAATTCTGTAAAACAAACAAACAAAAAGCTTCAACCTCTAGTTCTTCAAATGGTCATTGTTTGACTGAAACTTTTTATGATAGTTCATCATTCATACATCTTCCACTCAAAATGCAGATGGAAAACACACATATAGATGGTCAGTGGAACATTATCAACTTGGCTTTCTAGAAATGACTTTCAAACGCGTGAGGAAACTCAGTTTCGGTATTTTTTAAATTTCAAATAGCAAAAAGAACAAAATCCCAAAGCCTACATAATGTCCCGCTACACTTAGGTTACTAATTTAAAACTTAATTCAACTCTTTAGTTATCTTAATAGGATGAGGAAACATGTAATTCTGTACAAATTTTGCCATCTATTTCCATGTGGATCTGGGGAAAACAGGGAAATTTGGATGTTTCATTTAGAAAATAATCTTTAGAGAACCTCTAGGATGACTCAAATTTCGTTAGTCTGTTAACTTTTATTAGATCTGCACCTGGTATCTTCTAAAAAACATCGAACTCCAGATGCTTAAAAATACCTCGTATTTTACTTCTGACCTTTCAAATACAGCCACAGATACCAATAAAAGATACTGTTTTCCTATGCTCCCAAACGGGCTGAATACGGTTATATTTCGCCCTAAAGGGTGTCTCCTTTAACAATGAGTTAAATTATTAGAGTCTTTTCAGGTGTGGAACGTTAAGTACCAGGGAGACCCTGGTCCCGTATCATTTCCCGAAGCCTTTGCCTCACCTCACTTACTTAGCATTCTATCGCCAGCCTCAAAGGTGAAGATGGTTCTGGCTTTTTAAGAGTTTTGTTTTTCCAGAAACTGATCAAAGTAGCTGAAAAAATGGCCCTGTGTTGGCTATCTGCTCTTCTTTCGGCCACAGCTCTTAGCCTTTGCCCATGTGACTGATGTCCACCACAAACACTTCGTATTTGAGATGATTTAATTTCTGGGCCCTTCTGCCAAGCCTTCAACGTTCTTAGGCCGCACAGAAAGGCATTTTTCAGCCTCCCGCCCCCACTAGCAGACTCCAGTGAAAACAAAGGAGTGTGACATCTGCCCTCCCCCTTCCTCCCGCCGCCGCACGCCTCCCCGCCCCCCTTCCCCCGCGGCTCCCACTTAGCTTTCCCCGGAGCTCCCGCCACCGGCATCTCCCCCAGCCAGGGCGGGCCAGGCGTGGCCAAGAAGGCCTGCGACTTCTAGGGAGGGGGTCCGGGGGGCCCTCTCTTCTCTCAGCGGGAAGCCCTCCCCCCGCCAACGTAGGCCTCGCTCTCCGGCCGCTACACTCGCTCCCACCAGAACCGCTCGTCCGGGGTCCGGGTCCCCGGTTACGGATCGAAATGGCTCCTAGAGGGGGGAAGGGCCGGGCGAGACGTTCTGGGGCCCCCACCCCATCCCTCGCCGCCCCTCCAAGACCCGCTGCTTCTCCGGGGTCGTCGCCCCAATGCCGGCCAAGCCTACGAGTCCGCTTTCTCCCCGTTTTCTCGACCTGAGCCCGCCGGAGGAAGCCCAGGGAGGGGTGTGTGCGATGGGGCGGGGGTTGGGTAACGGCAGCCCAGCCCTGGGAGGGGCCGCCAGAGGGTTTCTGCCCGACCCCGGACGGGGCCACAGGCGGGCCCCACTCCCCTCTCATACACCACTTCGCCAACCCCGTTACCTACCCGTCCATTGCCGAACCGAACAAAGCTTCGCTCACAAGAACCGAGCCACGCAGCCGGCGAGACACACAAGCGGAGAGAAAATGGCGGCTAGAGCCCGACGGAAATTGCCGAAGGTGCCGGAGCGCACGGGGCAGCGCGTGGCAGCGGCGGCGGCGGAAAGAGCCGAGCGCGCCGGCGCCCGGCTGCGGGCGGCGAGCGGCGGGGCGCGAGGACGACGGGGAGGGGGCGCCGCCGCAGTGGCCTCCTACGCGCCGCCGCGCGCCTGGGGCCCTCCGCCCTTTGCGCTCTGGGCCTCGGCCTGTTGCTGAGCAGCGTGGCTTGCTTGACTTCTAGTGTACGTTCGTGCCCGAAGTCCCTGTTGCCCCGAGAGGGCACCCAGCCCTCCACACCCACTGCCCTGGACCTCGGGAGGGTGTTCCCTGGACCGCAGGACTGCCCAAAGACCTCCTCCACTTTTCCCTCCAAAGCAGGTCCCAACTTGGCTACCCTTGACTTAGATGGGCCGAGCAAAAACTATTTCATAGCTTTTTTCTTTTTTTACTATGCCATCTTTTATTAACAGACTTCTCCATCCTCTCAAAACCCAAAACCAAAAGAAACTTTATCCCATTAACCAAGACCACTGCTCAATGAAAACAGTCCTTCTGAAGCAAGTAGACATTAGATGGAAACATAGGCCTTTGCTTCCAGACACTTGCAGTTCCAAGTGGAGAAAGACATGATTCTCACCTCACTCAGCTGATGATTAGTGGGCACCTGTAGGAAATATTCACAATACCTGGATGGAAGAGAACACAGGTTGAGAGATGTATTAAAAAGTTGGTAAGAAATCTGCTACCAACAGTAAGATCTACCATTTGGGGGCTTGAAAGAGCAAGTGGGGATGGAAGTACTAGCTCCATCTTTACCATTGGTTAAAGATGGAGGAAACACTACGATGGGCTACTCAAATTGACTCCCTTTTCTAGATCTCTCACCTGTCTCCTTTTAAATTTTAAAAGCATATTAGACAATTCCTTTAAAGTGTGTTTATCAGAGGCTCAACGTTTGAAAAGGCATCTGTTTTTGAAAACTTTGCTCAGTTGGCGAATTTTCTCTATCCTCCGTCCTTCCCCCGCAACCACAACACACACATACGCACACTTCTAATCCCGGGAAATGAAAAATATTCTCTTTGTCTCTCCAGTTACTCTCAGTGACTACTCTGGGCTTTCCTGTATCTCCTTCATACAAACCTCTTATCCTTTTACTATTTGGAATTTTACTGTACTAAATATACTTTATGATTCATGAAATTACATTGTTTTTAACTTGAACAAAACTTATAGAACATCTGGTCCAAATAGAACTCTTCAAAGCACTCAAATGTTAAAAATTCTTGATTTGCTTCAGGGATTAGAATTTCTTAAAAAAAATAAATAACCGTTATTTCCTACAGTGTCTTCCCTTTGCTTTTAACATTAACTTATGATACATAGAGGACCCATTATCAGTGCCATTAATAATCACTTTTCAAACGTTTGTGGTTTTGAACATGTATTTTCACTCAACAATTAAATATGTAAGCTCCCAAAGGGCAGGAACTCTACCATAATTCTCTGTATTCCCCTACAGTGACTCGATCAATGTTGATTCATTAGCTCTTGTTTTATCTTGGGAAAGACAAACTGCTCCACCAAAGGAAACCTGTCCTTAGGTGGCAAAACAAACAAAAAAACTTTACCCTGTTAACCAAGTCCAAACTATAATGTTCACAAAAACGTGTTTTTCTTTTTTTTTTTTCTCCTAATAAAATACAAGACTATGGACAGAAAATAGTGTGCTTACTTATTTAAACCCATCACTTTCTAGAAAAAAATTAAGTTTCCTTACAAGTCAAGACACAAAAAGTAGTAGGTAAAATATATAAAGTGAAATGAAGAAATAAAAGGATGATACAACGTAAAACCAGAAGTGAGACTAATGCAACAACTACATCACAAAAGCATGCTGATTAACGATTGGAATCAAATCAGAGCTCTTTTCGTTTAGTAGATGTGTGACACTAGACATGTTCATTAACCTCTCCAGGAAAAAGTTTCATTTACTGATGTTAGTGGGATTTCCTCTACTGTAAATAAAAATGGGATTAAAAATAAGCCCTTCCTCCCAGATGACTGAACTTAAAAGTCCTAATGTATGTAAAGCAGAACTCTAGCTCACTAGAGCATATAGTAAATGCTCAATAAAGGAATAAAGGGTGCTATCATCATCCTATTTTGTTGTTGTTGTTACTAAGTATTATTATTCACTTGAGAAGGAACAGGTTGCAAATTTTTGGCCCTTGGATTTTTTAGCACCAATAATATTCATATAAATAAATCTATATGAAGACTTTCACAAAGGTTAAACACATCACTAACATAATTAGATTGGCTGATATCTAGTGGAATAAATCTGAGAAAATGTCACAGATAAATTTCTAAAACCTCATCCAAATTGAGATTTGTGTGATTTTATGAGTTAACCATGGTGGAAATTATTAATCTCAACATTAGCAGATGATCAACGTTTATAATATATGACAAGACTATATTAGTGTTTATGACTTCCTAACAAAATAAGGCAATAAAAGTTGAAGTGCCTGTACAGTATTATTTTCATTTCAATATCTTTTTTCAGTATAATGATCTTTCTCCTCTGAGTGGTAAATGTTTTGACCTTTTACAGAGATTTAAACCTATGTGAACAATGATTAAATCTAAATTTCAGTGTATGTTAAGTCAAAATGAGGTCTAATATTGATGCACTAAAAATAGGAGATAGGATCTTTTCATAATATTCTGATTTTATTCCTAGCTTTACATCTTTCATGCCTATATTACTAAAGACTTCCTTTAACTTTTTTATGCTGCTTTCCTTCTTATGAAAAGAGGAAATAATCGTAGGGTCAATTAGATAATTCTGGGGGAGTATGTATTTTTAGGCTAATGGAAATATTCTAAAAGTAATTGTGGTGATAGTTATACAATATACTAAATATAAAAAAATTCATTGAATTATATACTTAATACTGATGATTTTCATAATATGTAATTTGTATATCAATAAATCTGTCAACCAAAAAAAGCACATATCTTTAGCTACTGAGGAAACCCATCCTACCAGTTTACTGGTATATTCTTCCACATATATTTTAATGTATAAATTGACTACATACAGAGTTAAAAAATAAGTAGTAACCATAGTACACATTGTCCTATAACTTATTTTTTAACTTAAGAATATATTTTAGAGATCTGTCCTTATCAGTAACCACATTAAGAACTATTTTATTCTTTATATATGTCAATGTGCAAGCTCATTTCCTCAGTCGTGTCTGACTCTTTGCAACGCTATGGGCTATAGCCCACCAGATTCCACTGTCCATGGGATTTCCCAGGCAAGAATACTAGGGTAGGTTGCCATTTTCTTCTCCAGGGGACCTTCCCAACCCGGGGATCAAACACATGTCTCCTGCTTTGGCAGGCAGTTTTTCTTTACCACTGAGCCACCAGGGAAGCCCCCATTCTTTATATATAGCTGCATAATATTCCATCAAATAAGAATAATGATTTATTTAACTAGAACTCATAGATAATACTTATGTTGCCTCCAATCTTGCTATTTACAAAAAATTTTGTGATGAATATTCCTATTTCTAGGTCATTTTTCACATGTATGAATATCTCTTCTGGATAGATACTATAAATTTCTGGGTAGAATACACTTTTTATTTTAAAAGATCCTACCAAATTACCTTCCAGGTCCTTGAGTCCTTGCTGGAAAATATTACCAATTCTTATCATTAAAAAGGGCTGATATCTCTAATATACACCTAAAAATAAAAAAATCAAAGTCCAACAACCAAATTTTAAAAATGGGAAAGCATATGAATGAAATATTAACAAACATCATAGGAAAGTAAAAGCAAAAATTATAAATCCTCAGCCTCACTTATAATAAGAAACATCCAAAGTAAAACTGTACTAATTTCACCTGTCAATGCCCACCTCCCTCCTCCACCTCAGGCAAATATCCCACAAAGCTGAGTACTGAAAGGATTCCTTTCCAAAGTATCAATTGTGAAAGTAGAATAAAGATACCTCTAGATATCAGTTCAGTTCAGTTCAGTTGCTCAGTCAGACTCTTTGCAGCCCATGGACTACAGCATGCCAGGCTTCCCTGTTCATCACCAACTCCCAGAGCTTGCTCATACTCATGTCTGTCAAATCAGTGATGCCATCCAACCATCTCATCCTCTGTTGTCCCCTTTTCTTCCTGCCTTCAATCTTTCCCAGCATCAGGGTCTTTTCCAATGAGTCATTTCTTTGTATCAGGTGGCCAAAGTATTGGACTTTCAGCTTCAGCATTAGTCCTTCTGATGAATACTCAGGACTGATTTCCTTTAGGATTGACTGGTTGGATCTCCTTGCAGTCCAAGGGATTCTCAAGAGTCTTCTCCAACACCACAGTTCAAAAGCATCAATTCTTCAGGGCTCAGCTTTCTCTATAGTCCAACTCTCACATCCATACATGACTACTGGAAAAATAACTTTGACTAGATGGACCTCTGTTGGCAAAGTAATGTCTCTGCTTTTTAATATGCCGTCTAGGTTGGTCATAGCTTCTTTCAAGGAGCAAGTATCTTTTAATTTCATGGTTGCAGTCACCACCTGCAGTGATTTTGGAGCTCAAAGTCTGTCACTGTTTTCATTGTTTCCCCTTCTGTTTGCCATGAAATGATGAGACTGGATGCCATGATCTTCATTTTGGGATTGTTGAGTTTTAAGCCAGCTTTTCACTCTCCTCTTTCATTTTCATTAAGAGGCTTTTTAGTTCTTCTTCATTTTCTGCCATAAGGGTGGTGTCATCTGTGTATCTGAGGTTATTGATATTTCTTCTTCTTGATTTCAGCTTGTGCTTCATCCAGCCTGGCATTTCCCATGATGTACTCTGCATGTAAGTTAAAAAACAGGGTGATAATATACAGTCTTGACGTACTCCTTTCCCAATTTGGAACCAGTCTGGTGTTCCATATCTGGTTCTAACTCTTTCTTCTTGACCTGCATCCTTTCCCTTCTCCAGGGGATATTCCCAACCCAGGGATCAAACCCAGGTCTCCAAAATTGCAGGTGGATTCTCTACCAGCTGAGCCACCAGGGAAACCCACCTCTGGATATACTAAATGTCAAAAAGTTTATTCCCTACACACTTGTAATTCGTCAGTCTTCTGAAAGACATATTTCCCAATGAAGCATTGTATCAGTAAAGAAGACATGGTACCCAGGAAACCAGAGATCCAACATGTAAGAGAAGAAAATTAGGTACCAATGAAAGAAGGCCTAGACCAACAGCTATACAGCCATATAGCAGTCCTAGGGTTCCAATGCAGTATGAGACCAGAGAGCTCCAGAAAACATGTCTCCAAGGAAAAACACGGAACTTATAGACTGAAAATGTCTGACTATATTGAGCAGAGTTTTATAGCACTGTTGGCCAGCTTAGGGGTAAAATTAATAAAAGATACATGAAAATTTTTTAAAAATTAGCTTCAAAATAAATAAAAAGTTGTAAGGAGATATAATTATGTACACTGTGAATCAGTTATAAAAATAGTTACATCTCCATAAAAACGTAAGCACTGAATATTAATAAAATTAAGAGTGTGAAGCAATTTCATGGGAGGATGGAGGAGAAGCATGGATGTATGCATATGTGTATGTGATGGGAATGCAAATTCTCCTGTTCCAAAGTAGGAAGCCAATAGATAATGTCTAGCATTTATAGATGAGAAAATGGCAGATGAACATACTGTTCAGAAGCATGGAGGTAAATACCAGGAAAATCAGGAAAGAGTTGAATGCAGTTGTTTCTGTGGCGTAATACTTAGGGATAAGAAAAGAGTGAGACAAAAGAATATAGTTTGGATTTTGTTTATTTCATGATAAATCTTCCAAAACTATTTACTTTTTAAGTTTTGTGCATGTGTTACTTTGGTAAAAATAAATTTTACATTAAAAAAAGAAAGGATTAGATGGCAGCGAGCAAAGGACTGTCTTAGCACAAACATTGCCTCTTTTGTATTCTGCAAAAGTGACTGCTTATCTACATGTTCACTGAAAAAAGCTCAGCATAGCTGGCTGTCCTTCCTATATTGTGCATATAATAAAGATTATTCTTGGAAGAGAACACAATAGTTTAAGCGGATCAGCAGTTTTTAGAATGATCATGCATAAAGAACTAAACTAAGGGAGCGAATGTGAAAAAATAAAGAAAAATGTGCAGAAAAGTAAAAGATGAAAAATATGCTAAATACAAAAGAAACAACATCGTTTTGTTTTATAATATCATAAACTATGAAATAGTATAAATGTATTATAAAATCCACATTATAATTTACTTACCTTTATGCAAATAACCACACAAATGATGACTGACAAGTGGTCTGCAAATAAAACTACAGCTTTGAAGCTCATTCCCGGAATGAGTAACTCTTCCAAACTAACTTTCTTTGGTAACTTCACACAGTAAGGAACCAAATAACAAATGGAAACCTTCAGCCTTTTCAAAATCCATTTTAATAATCTAGAGTGTTCAAAGTAATTTGAATACATTTACTCCTTAACACCAGCAATGAAAAATGAGAAATGAGAGCTGAAAATTGTTCAGATTTGGCTAAATCTCTTAATTATCTTGCAACAGATATTTCTGTTGGAGCATTGTTACTTCAAGTCTGATTCTCTTACCCTCTACACCCATTTTCTATTAGAGAAAATAAGGTATGTTTTAAAGAAGAAGAAACAAATATGATTTTGTCCTTATTTAATGTATTTAATATTTATAATGTATTTAATATTTTTTCCAAATTTGCAAGTGACAGGTACTTTATATTAGGAAGATACAATCAGTATTCAAAATGATACTGAAAGGAATTCAATAGGAATATAAATGTAAATTCTTCTATTTAGGTTTTAAAAAATCAACTGTAAAAGGTTCTACATGTTAAGGGGTATGTGGCTTGATGATACATTCTATACAGAAAAAATGAAGCATTGACCCAAAGCAGTTAGGATTCTTAATAAAATAAAAGTATTCAATTAAGAAGGTAATAGTTTCATTATATTTGACTCAAATTTTTCCCATGGACTTTGTTTAGTTGGAATGTGTTAAAAAAAAAAAAATAGTTGTACGAGGATAATTGTAGAAAACAATATTGTTGGCAGACCTCTCCTCTTTATGGATAGCCATGCAATTTGGTGAGGGGTAAGCCAATCAAAGTAATCATCCCCCTCCTTCCATAGTGATAATTTCAGGTCATCCAGACCTAAGGCTAATCAGAGCATGGCATTCCATTGAAAACAGAGGTTGTGTTAAGGATGGGTCAGTCAGCATGAAATCTCATAGACACAAACATGGAAGCATGTAGTTCTGATCAGTGCTGGTAACCACACTAAAATCACAACAGGAGACTACCTAAACATAAACCCTCAGAAGGACAGAAAGAAACTCTTCCCTTCCAATAATCTATTTGTTTTTCTTTATACTACATTCTTTTTTTTTTTTCATTTATTTTTATTAGTTGGAGGCTAATTACTTTATAATATTGTAGTGGTTTTTGTCATACATTGACATGAATTAGCCATGGATTTACATGTATTCCCCATCCCAATCCCCCCTCCCTTCTCCCTCTCTACCCGATCTCTCTGGGTCTTCCCAGTGCACCAGGTCCGAGCACTTGTCTCATGCATCCAACCTGGGCTGGTGATCTGTTTCACCCTAGATAATATACATGTTTCGATGTTGTTCTCTTGAAACATCCCACCCTCGCCTTCTCCCACAGAGTCCAAAAGTCTGTTCTGTACATCTGTGTCTCTTTTTCTGTTTTGCATATAGGGTTATCATTACCATCTTTCTAAATTCCATATATATGTGTTAGTATAGTGTAATGGTCTTTATCTTTCTGGCTTACTTCACTCTGTATAATGGGCTCCAGTTTCATCCATCTCATTAGAACTGATTCAAATGAATTCTTTTTACTGGCTGAGTAATATTCCATGGTGTATATGTACCACAGCTTCCTTATCTTTCCAATAATCTATTTTTAATAGGAGCCAGGAAGTTTCTTTTGTAAGCAAAATCTTGTCACTACTCTGCTCAGAAGCTGGAAATGGAGCTTGATTTCACTTTGAGTAAAAGGCAAGGTCCTTACAAAGGTTTATAAATCTGACATGATCTGGTCCCCTGTCCTGTCTCTGTCCTCATCTTTAGTGACTCTCCTTTTTTATACTCATTCCTTACTGATGTACTGGCCTTTCCTGTTAGAATATTGCAGGCACTGTCTCACCTTAGTATCTTCTCTAAATCTGTTTCTCTTCTCTTCCTTCAAATATCCCCTGCCCATCTCCTATGTACACCCTCAATAAAGTCTTCATCTTTAAGTCTTCATTCAAATCTCAAAGAATGTTACCCTGATACAGCCTTTGTACCCCACTCTCAATAATCTCAGCCCCCTTTCCTTGTTCTACTTTTTTATTTTAGTAAAAGCACCTACCACATTCTAACTTACTATTCAATTTGTTTATATTTTTACATTTATTGTTTACCGTAAGTCTTTCTCCACTAGAATATAAGCTGTAGAATGGTGGTTTATTTGGGGCCTGACATACCTCGAGTGCCTAGTACAAATGCCTGGCACATAGTCGGTGCTCCTCAATCCTTTGTTAAAGGATGAATGAGCAACCTAGCTGCTGGATCACCCACTTGCAGAAAACTCTGGACTTGCCAATGATGTGAGCCAAGGTGATTCCTTTAGGGCTTTATACACTTGAAACAAAAATATCTTTTTTAGGCAACTGAAAGCAAACTAATTATTAAAGTATGAAGGATAGGTGATTCATACCAGAGAAAAAGAATGAAGGAGTTGGAAATGTTTTTACTCTGGGGAACATCAGTGAAGAACGTGTTAGTTCAGTTCAGTTCAGTTCAGTTGCTCAGTCGTGTCCGACTCTCTGCGACCCCCTTCTAATGAATAAAGGGCTGCCAGGAAGAATTTAGGCATATATTGTTCCACAAAGCAGAATGGATTGAAGTTATAGAGATCTCAGCTCTGTGTACGAATGGACCTTTTAACAATGAAACTGCCTCACTCTGGAATGAGCTGCCTCAGGCTTTAGTCAGCTTTCTGCTATCCAAGCAGATACTGAATACATCCATGGGTCAGAGAGAGGATAGCAGAAGTCACTGCATTTGGCGGTAGATTGAACTCTAATTTTAGAGTTATTTTCTACTCTAGAATCAGATCTGAAGTATTTTGATGTGAGCACTTATAGGATATTTGCTTTACCCATAAAAACATCTACCTCCTTCTTCATTCCTTGACTCTTTTTACATGGATGGGCTTCCAGCAGTCAGATTTGTATTGTGAGAGCCCAGCTCCTTTGGACATAGGTAATTAGACTAGGGGTGTGCAGCTTAGGAAACTGAATCAGTCAGATTCTTCCACCTAGAAATTTAGAGGTAGGAGAAAAATCTTTCAACTGGCCTTCTTATGTGGTTAGAAAGGTAACATCTGAATCCAGAAGTAAAACAATCATATTCTAGCAAATGAATTCTACCATATGAGCTAATGAGTATAGATAACTGGTCTGTAGAAGGATTAAAAGAATGTAGCTGATGCAAAGAAAGAATAAAACTGAATGAGTGTTTATGCTGCTCGACTATCAGGCTTTCCAGTTCCTATTTCAGTCCTTCCTAAGGCCCAATGGTTTTCCTGTTCTTGAGTTTCTCTCTTTCTCATTTTCACTCTTGCTCTATTTGTCCCCTTAAGCTAACAAGCTAGTCAAATTCTTTGTATTACTTGCATTTAATAAATATTTTATTTTGCTTTTAACCGCTGTTTATCTGCATTTCTAGGTTCTGGATTAATAAATGAAATCTACTGTTTATATATAAAGGGTAAAGGTTAAGATTCTCTCTACACATTAATTGGGACTCATACTCTGCCAATTGGAAAAAGTAAATGTAGTGTGGGGAAATTGTAGGGATGCTTAAGAAAACAAGCATAAGCTTTTGGCCAGATCTCCACCATGTGAACCGGTCTCATGGAAGTCAGATCTGCCCCCTGAGATAATCTCACCACCACTACTCTCCTCTGCCTCAGTGCATGGGAACAGAGGCTGAACACTGGAAAATGTTTCACAACTGGGAGAAAAGCTCTGATTGGTCATGTTTGCTGATTTGCATGTGGCTAGGTAAAGCGTCTGCCTACAACGCAGGAGACCTGAGTTCAATCCCTGGGTTGGGAAGATCTCCTGGAGAAGGAAATGGTAACCCACTCCAGTCTTCATGCCTGGAAAATCCCATGGACAGAGGAACCTGGTGGACTACAGTCCATGGGGTTGCAAAGAGTCAGACATGACTGATGACTTCACTTTCTTTCACTTTCACTTTCAAATATTTCCTCCATGTTTGATTTCAAGCCATAAACATGAATTTGGGAAGATGTGAGCCTAGTTGGTTCTCAAGCCCGTGCACAAGCCAGTTCCAGCATACCACTGACACAGGCCACCTTGCTGAATCCAGAATCTACTGCCAAGCATGTCAGCCTCAGGCTGGGCTGTCTTGAATGCTTTTCTCTCTTTGCATGTTTTTCTGCCTTCCTTCTAGTCTTGTTCAGAAGTGACCCCACCTCAGAGAGGCCTTCCCAAACAGTTCTGCTTGAAATAACAACTCTTTTCCATTACTTTATTCTCTGCCTTACTTCTTTTTTTCTCCTTAAGAATTAACAGCCTAAGAGTATACTGTATGTCTAAATGTTTAATTGATTATTATTTGTCTCATCGCCCAAAATGCAAACTACAGGAGAACAATAAATTTGCATTTTTTGTCCTTTGTTGCTCTTCCAACACTTAGAACAATGCCTGGCACAAAGCAAATAGTCAATAAATCATTATGAAATGAATTAATGAATAGACTTCGCTAAATCAAGTGGTAATCATCTCTCTATTGTACATGCTTAGCACAGTGCCTGGACCAGAATTGACACTCAATAAAAATGTTTGAATATATGAATAAGTGATTAGATATATAAGACAAATGAGCTAAAGTGGAAAGTTAGGAGAAAGTTTACTTAGAAATTATTATTTCTAGTGATCTTGCTGGACAGTAGATGGCATATCTTTTCCTCCTTATCCTGTTTCATAGTTTGGAAGACTGAAATACAGAAAAACAAATTGACTTTACCTATTGATATAAAGTGTGTTGCATTTATATAAAGCTAATAATTTGATTCAGAAAAGACTGTCTGAATTAGAAATGGAAAGAGCAAAGGATGAGTAGTTCAGGAGAGCTGGCTCTTGTGTCAGTTGCCTAAACTGGGTGGCACTAAATGATTTTTTGCTAAAAGAAATATTGTGAAATGGCATGATTAGAGGTGTATAGGTTTCCTTCCAACTTGAAGAGTCTATGATCAGGTTATTTTACTTGAAAATATAGATTTTCGATTCCTTTTTACATGAGGTGAAATATCCAGTTCAAACAAAAATAAGTTTCCACTCTAGAAGTTACCATTCATGTTGTTGTTGGTGAGCCAAAGTTATTTAACTATTGCAAGTTTAAATAGGTATAAAATAGTTGACCACATGCAATAAGAGATATTCATTCATTCATTAGACAAGTATGTGTTCACACAATACATATTTATATAATCAATAAATGTTTATTTATTCATAAATATTTGTTTGACTGTCCTATTTAATAATAGTGTAAATTGTCCCCGTAGCAAATCTGATCCTCTTTACCCTACTTTCACTTCATAACATCTTTCAATATAGTAAACAATTTCCTTTTGTATTAAACTTATTTTTTGTTTCCTTTCTTTCCTTCAATAGTCTCTCACCCTGGACACTCACAAGGGAAAGCTCTTTGCTCATCAATGTACCCCAAGCCTTTAGAATGGTGCCTGGATCTACAAAATACTAATCTTATTAACAATAAATATTTGTTAAATGAAAGAATTTACACTTTCTATGTTTCGGACTCTATTTTAGGGACTAGGAATATAATCACACTATATGTGTGTGTGTATATATTCATGTATGCATAAACTCATATATATTCATATATATGTCAGGAGATGATAACTGCTAGATAGAAAAATAGCAAGGCAGGGTAGGAAAAAGGCAATAAATGAGAACTGAGTGATGTGTTTTAATAGGGAAATTAGGGAAGCCAATTCTGATAAAATAATATTTAAGAAGAAACTTAGAAGAAGATAAAACAGTATGAGACTGCAGTATAACACTGTCTGTGTAAGTATGGAAATACATTGACTGTGGCTGTTCAAAATTTTTGAAAATTAAGTTATTTAACATATAATTTACTAGAAATGTACCATATCTTAAATCTCTGTGTGAGGTACTGAAGCCATAAGGATGAAAACAAGCAAAGAAACAAAACAGTCCAACAGTCCTCAGCCTCATCTAATTTGACTTCTGGTAGAAGGAGGAGCCATTCCCTTCTCCAGTGGACCACATTTTGTCAGAACTCTTCACCGTGACCCATCCATCTTGGGTGGCCCTACACAGCATGGCTCATAGGTTCACTGAGTTAGACAAGGCTGTGGTCCATGTGATAAGATTAGTTAGTTTTCTGTGATTGTGGTTTTCAGTCTGTCTGCCCTCTGATGGAAAAGGATAAAAGGCTTATCGAAGCTTCTTGACAGGAGAGACTGACTGAGGGGGAGACTGGGTTTTGTTCTGATGGGCAGGGCTTTGCTCAGTAAATCTTTAATCCAATTTTCTGTTGATGGGTGGGGCTGCCTACCCTCCCTGTTATTTACCTGAGGCCAAACTATGGTGGAGGTAATGAAGATAATGGTGACCGCCTTCAGAAGCTCCATGCACTGTTACACTCAGTGCCTCCAACCCTGCAGCAGGCCACCGTCAACATACGCCTCCGCTGGAGACTCCTGGACACTCACAGGCAAATCTGGGTCAGTCTTTTGTGGGGACACTGCTCCTTTCTCCTGGGTCCTGGTGCACACAAGGTTCTGCCTGTGCCCTCCAAGAGGCACAAACATGGTCTACTGGAGAAGGGAATGGCAAACCACTTCAGTGTTTTTGCCTTGAGAACCCCATGAACAGTATGAAAAGGCAAAATTATGGGACACTGAAAGATGAACTCCCCAGCTCAGAAGATGCCCAATATGCTCCTGGAGATCAGTGGTGAAATAACTCCAGAAAGAAAGAACAACAACCAGCTGTGAATGTGATGGGGGATAGAAGTAAAGTCCAATGCTATAAAAAGCAATCTTGCATAGGAACTTGAAATGGTATGTTCATGAATCAAGACAAATTGGAAGTGGTCAAACAGGAGATGGCAAGAGTTAACATTGAAATTTTAGGAATCAGTGGACTAAAATGGACTGCAATGGGTGAATTTAACTCAGATGACCATTATATCTACTACTGTGGGCAAGAATCCCTTAGAAGAAATGGAGTAGCCATCATAATCAACAAAATGGTCCAAGTGCAGTACTTGGATGCATTCTCAAAAACAACAGAATGACCTCTGTTCGTTTCCAAGGCAAACCATTCAATATCATGCTAATCCAAGTCTATGCCCCAACCAGTAATGCTGAAGAAGCTGAAGTTGAACAGTTCTATGAAGACCTACAAGACATTCTAGAACTAACACCAAAAAAAAGATGTCCTTTGCATTATAGGGGACTAGAATGCAAAACTAGGAAGTCAAGAGACACCTGGAGTAACAGGCAAATTTAGCCTTGGAGTACAGAATGAAGCAAGGCAAAGGCTAATAGAGTTTTGCCAAGAGAATGCACTGGTCATAGCAAACACCCTCTTCAAACAACACAAGAGAAGACTCTACATATGGACATCACCAGATGGTCAACACTGAAATCAGATTGATTATATTCTTTGTAGCCAAAGATGGAGAAGCTCTACACAGTCAGCAAAAACAAGACCAGGAGCTGACTGTGGCTCAGATCATGAACTCCTTATTGCCAAATTCAGACTTAAACTGAAGAAAATAGGGAAAATGAAATCCCTTATGATTATACAGTGAAACTGACAAATAGATTCAAAGGATTAGATCTGATAGACAGAGAGCCTGAAGAACTATGGACAGAGTTCGTGACAGTGTACAGGAGGCAGGGCTCAAGACCATCCCCAAGAAAAAGAAATGCAAAAAGGCAAAATGTTTGTCTGAGGAAGCCTTACAAATAGCTGTGAAAAGAAGAGAAATGAAATGTAAAGGAGAAAAGGAAAGATATACTCATTTGAATGTAGAGTTCCAAAGGAGAGCAAGGAGAGATAAAAAAGCCTTCCTCAGTGGTCAATGCAAAGAAATGGAGGAAAACAATAGAATGGGAAAGACTAGAGATCTCTTCAAGAAAATTAGAGATACCAAGGGATCATCATGCAAAGATGGGCACAATAAAGGACAGAAATTGCAGGGACCTAACAGAAGCAGAAAATAGTAAGAAGAGGTGGCAAGAATACACAGAAGAACTATACAAAAAAGATCTTCATGACCCAGATAATCACGATGGTGTGATCACTCACCTAGAGCCAGACATCCTGGAATGTGAAGTCAAGTGGATCTTAGGAAGCATCACTATGAACAAAGCTAGTGAAGGTGATGGAATTCCAGTTGAGCTATTTCAAATCCTGAAAGGTGATGCTATGAAAGTGCTGCACTCAATATGTCAGCAAATTTGGAAAATTCAACAGTGGCCACAGTACTGGAAGGTCAATCTTCATTCCAATCCCAAAGAAAGGCAATGCCAAAGAATGCTCAAACTACTGCACAATTGCACTCATCTCACATGCTAGCAAAGTAATGCTCAAAATTCTCCAAGCCAGGCTTCAACAACATGTGAACCATGAACTTCCAGATGTTCAAGCCAGATTTAGAAAAGGCAGAGGAACCAGAGATTCAATTGCCAATATCTGTTGGATCATCAAAAAAGCAAGAAAGTTGCAGAAAAACATTTACATCTGCTTTATTGACTATGCCAAAGCCTTTGAGTGTGTGGATCATAACAAACTGTGGAAAATTCTGAAAGAGATGGGAATACCAGATTATCTGATCTGCTTCCTGAGAAATCTGTATGCAGGTCAGGAAGCAGCAGTTAGAACTGGACATGGAACAAGACTGGTTCCAAATCGGGAGAGGTGTGCATCAAAGCTGTATATTGTCACCCTGCTTATTTAACTTATATGCAGAGTACATCAGGTGAAATGTACTTCATTGGGCTGGATGAAGCACAAGGTAGAATTAAGTTTGCCAGGGGAAACATCAATAATCTCAGATACGCAGATGACACCACCCTTATGGCAGAAAGTGAAGAAGAACTAAAGAGCCTCTTGATGAAAGTGAAAGAGAAGGGTGAAAAAGTTGGCTTAAAACTCAACATTTAGAAACTAAGATCATGGCATCTGGTCCCATCACTTCATGGTAAATAGATGGAGAAACAATGGAAACAGTGACAGACTTTATTTTGGGGGGCTCCAAAATCACTGCAGATGGTGGCTGCAACCATGAAATTAAAAGAAGCTTGCTCGTTTGAAGAAAAGTTATGACCAACCTAGACAGCATATTAAAAAGCAGAGACATTACTTTGCCAGCAAAGGTCCTACTAGTCAAAGCTATGGTTTTCCAGTAGTCATGTATGGATGTGAGAGTTGGACTATTAAGAAAGGTGAGTGCTAAAGAACTGATGCTTTTGAACTGTGGTGTTGGAGAAGACTCTTGAGAGTCCCTTGGACTGCAAGGAGATCCAACCAATCCATCCTAAAGGAAATCAGTCCTGAGTATTCATTGGGAGGACTGATGCTGAAGCTGAAACTCCAGTACTTTGGGCCCCTGATACAAAGAGCTGACTCATCGGAAAAATCCCTGATTCTGGGAATGATTGAAGGCAGGAGAAGGGGACAACAGAGGATGAGATGGTTGGATGGCATCACCGACTCAATGGACATGAGTTTGAGTAAACTCCGGGAGTTGGTGATGGAAAGGGAGGTCTGCCATGCTATAGTCCATGGTATCACAAAGAGTTGGACGTGACTGAGCAACTGAACTGAACTGAACTGTTAAGGAGGAGCTAGGAAAATCAATTATTAAAATTCAGTGCAAAAAAAAAAAAAGAAAATTCAGTACAGCTCTCGTAAAATCGGAAGCATAAAGGAAGGCCTGCAGTATTGGGGAGAATGTGAGATAGAGAGAGTTCTCTGGGTGGTTGAAGCTTCAGGCCTCAGGTTGCCAATAAATGAGACAGGCAAGAGCATTTCAGATAAGAGGAAACAGCACGTGCAAAAGAGCGTGTCAGGAGATAGAATGAAGTCTTTGGAACCTGTGGTGGTGGTGGTTTAGTCACTAAGTCATGTCTGACTCTCGTGATCACAGGGACTATAGCCCGCCAGGCTCCTCTGTCCATGGGATTCTCCTGGCAAGAATACTGGAGTGGGTTGCCATTTCCTTTTCCACGGAACCTGTACAGAGAGGTAATAATGGTGTTGGAGATTTTGTTGTAAGGAATGGAGTGTGAAGAGACAACCTGGTAATGAAATGTCTGTGTGTGCCTACCTAAGAAGTTTGGCTCTTGAGAGTCCCTTGTAAAGCAAGGAGATCAAACCAGTCAATCCTAAGGGAAATCTACCCTGAATTTTCATTGGAAGGACTGATGCTGAAGCTGAATCTTCAATACTTTGGCCACCTGATGGAAATAGCCAACTCTTTGGAAAAGACCCTGATGCTGGGAATGATTGAGGGCTGGAGGAGAAGTGGGACGACAGAAGATGATGTGTTTGGATGGCATCACCGACTCAATGGACATAAGTTTGAGCAAACTCTGGGAGATAGAGGGAATCCTGGCATGCTGCAGTTCATGGAGTCACAAAGAGTCAGACATGACTTAGCAACTGAACAACAAAAAGAAAGGATTTTGAACCTTATCCTAAAGGCAATGCAACAAGAAGCTGTTGGAAGGTTTTAAGCAGCAGAATACGTGAGGTTCCTATAAGATGTTTTGGTAGGAAATCAGGGTAGATATTTCCACTTTTAAATTTTTGAAAGTTACAAGACTGTTTTGTAAAACTGTTACCTATTGGAGACTCTTGATATCTCTGAAGAGGGGGAAAAGCCAAATAAAGAGTTCATAGTTTCTCTAAAATACTGAAATACATAAAGCACCAAGATATTTATGTCAGTAACTTTTTCATGACACTTAGTATAGCCTGGAGATTGTCTTTGATTTGAAGCTTCTAAAAAGGAGAATTGGGTATTTTCCCACTGATATTGAAAGCAGCTTTTTTGCCCCTTTCCTGTTTGCCAATTTCTATTCTCCTCTAACCTTAAAAGAATCTAATTATAGGAAAGAGATCACTAAGCTGTCAAAACTAACACCTGACTTATGCTCTCCTGAATGCACACCAGCCTTGTCTAACTTGTTGATTTTTTTCCTATCTATAAAGAAGAATGAAGAATTAAGTAAAGAATAATTAGCTCTCTACTCCTAACAGTTCCCAAAGGATTCCTCCAGGCAGATCACTCTGGTAAAATAACATCTGAAGAGAGAGTCAGCCAGTCGGCACTCAATGGAGAATGACTAGAACCCAACCTCCTGACCTGATGACTTACTGAGATTCTTCCCCCTTTTAAAACTTTAAAAACTGTCATGACTCAGCAGAATCTTTGGAGTTAGTCTCTGGACACACATCCACCATCTCCCCAGATTGCCTGCCTTTCTGATTAAAGCACCTTTCCTTCTGCGGACACTTGTCTCTCAAATTATTGGCTTTTGAGCAGTGAAACCTGAACCTGAGATTAGTAACAATGTTAATGCTAGTAATCTGATATTATTTTGATTAAGCACCTTTCCTTCTACGTACACTTGTCTCTCAAATTATTGGCTTTTGAGCAGTGAAAGCTGAACCTGAGATCAGTAACAATGTTAATGCTAGTAATCTGATATTATTTTGATTTTACCTTGATTAATGCAATGGACAAATATTTTCTTTTGTTATTAACAAGCAGCATGGCTTATTTATGTCTCATCAAAAGCTATCTCTTTTTTATATTGTCTACCAATACAGAAGTTTGCTGTTTTAACAGCAGCAAACAAAATCTTGTCCCTGAGAGTAGAAGAATTTGCCACCCCAAATACGCCACTTTGGCATAAGAATGATTTTGAGCTGAAGGCAATTGAGAAGAAGCAGATGAAAGAAAAGTCCTCTGTTCTCCTCCTAATTTGTTTAAAAGGAGAACAAACATTTACAAAGATGTCCCCCACTAGAGACAGATTTAGAAATTTAGACCCTCATCAGCTTGGAGACAGCACCAGAGGAATCAGCATAACAAAGTTTACTAACTAGCCTTTACTAACCATTGGATACACAGATATTTATCTTCTAACAATTTGAGACCTAGAGGCTCCTTTTCCTTTGTCTTGTTACTTCTTTAAAAATTTTTATTCCTTTGTTAAAATACTGTATGAACTGAAGGTCTAGCCATCCCTTTGAGTTACTAATCCCTGAGTCTCTCCTTTCATACCTGGGATATACATGTTAATAAACTTCTGTTTGCTTTTCTCTTGTTAATCTGTCTTTTGTCAGTCTAATTTACAGGTCCAAATTGGAGAACTTAAATAAGCAGAGGAAGAGATTATTCCCTCCCTACATTCCATTGGACACATGAATATAGTTAAATAGAAGATGGCAGCCTGGCTACTCTGATGTTGTATGTGCTTTGGAATGCAAAGTGACCAATTTGGGTATATTTTAAGCCCAGGTTTTAATAATTTATGAAGTATATCTTTGGACCTTTTTTAATACTTGTCGAGTGTAGGCATATCTTCTGGATCTCCTTCCCAAAATCTCTTAAAAAAAAAAGAGAGAGAGAAGATTTAGAAGCCTACAATAAAACTTTTAAAAGAAAAACTCCACAATATTCAGATTTTTGTGGCTTTTAGAACTTCGGAGATTGAGTCATACTTATATAAAGTTCATCTTCCCCAAAAGAATTCCTTACTTACAAACAACACGACTTAATTGTCTAAGTGTAAGCAGAATGTTTAAAATAACATTAACTATAAACTATTTCTAAGCACCTTCAACACCCTTAAGTACTTCAGAAGTAATTAATTTACATACAATTGATATGATAATTATGGTTAATTTATGAATAATTCTTATCTATTTGTTCAATCAGTCCCCTAAGGATTTTTATTAGTCAACATGTTGTTAGCTGGAAAAGTCTGAGTTACTTCAGACTTGACAGCAAATGAATAAGATGAAATGGTGAAATAGTTGCTGCCTTTCATCTATGTTAAGTGAACTTGGACATTTATTTCCCCTTTCTTCAGTGACTACCTCATCTTGTTTGGTACCTTTTTGCTTAGGACCCATCACCATTATGTCTGTTGAAATGTGAAAGTGTTTGTCACTCAGCCATGACTGACTCTTGCAACCCTGAGGACTGTAGCCCCCCTGGCTTCTCTGTCCATAGAATTCTCCAGGCAAGAATACTGGAGTGGGTATCCACTCCCTTCTACAGGGAATCTTCCTGACCGAGGGATCGAAACTGGGTCTCCTGCATTGCAGGTGGATTCTTAACCATCTGAGCCACCAAGCTGGATATGTCTGCTGAAAATATCCACCAGATATTTTATAAGCCAGAGTGGTTTTTTAAAGACATAATTAGTTACAAAATTAAGGTTTCCATCTTATGGGGTCTGGACTCACTAAAATAGGTAACCTTATTACCGTTAATACCTTATTTTTTGAAAAGGGCAGAAGCAGGAAGGTCACTCTGACCTCCCATCACCCCCCAATACTCTTCTTCTCTGAAGAAGAAGAAAAATATGTGAAAGATTCACTTCCTGTACCAGAATGAAAGACAACATTCTTATTACCAGAGGTGGGGAAATCTGCACAAACAGACCTTGTTAAACTCACCCTTACCTTCCTAGTTATTTCTTCACCACCCATACCCCAAACTGCTTTGGTCAATTCTTCACAAACTTACTACTTCTTTTTCTAAGAGGAATAAAATAACAGCTTCCTGTTCTAGGCACCTCTTCAGGTCTTTGTTCTCTTGTGAAGGCTCCCCGTACATGTAAAAATTCAATAAAATTTGTATGCTTTTCTCTTGTTAATCTTTGTCAATTTGATTATCAGACCCATCCAGAGACTCTAAAGGGGCCTAAGAAAACTGCCCCTGCCCCTCAAATCTCTCCAGCTCACAATTTAATCCAAAATTTAGGATGGGGGAAAAACCCCTAAACCTTGACCAATGCATTTTCCTCTAGTGACTGTTTGGAAGCCTTTCATTGAAACAAACAAGCAAAAAATGTGACGCTCCTATCTTGCTAGAATCCTAAGCATGAATTTAGCTTGATTATCGGTTAACCTGGTATTAGGCACTTTAGTGGCCAACATGATAAGTTTTTGGCAGATAATGTCCTGAACCAGCCAGAGGAGAACAGAGAGCCAGCATTTAACCTTTAGAAACAGACACCTATGGCTTTGGGTACAGATTGCTATGAGTGGCTTTACCTACAGCCCAGCCACATAAATTCACAATAGATACTTAATGCAAGCGTGTTTCTGTTAGTCCAGTCTTTCTTAGAACACTTACCTGTGCTTTCCTAGCACTCCAGTGTTTGAAAATGTTGTGCCCTTGTTATATGAAAATGACAGTGCGGAACTGTGCTTTGAGTTGTTTATTTGAAGGCAGTGAAAGGTTACAGATCCAGTCACTATTTTCTTTCCTGTTCCTCTTGTAAAAGGTAGCATGCATCCTTGAGACAGATGACTCAGAATGGAGTTTATCTATTGAATGCTTCCCATGTGTAAGGCACATGCCAGGCAGTCAGGAGATATGGAGGGACTGGTTTGAATTCTACCCCTGAGAAGCTATTGTGGAGGCTTTCCTGCCACTAAAGATAAAGTTGGTGTGAATCACCAGTGTCCACTCCTGGGAGCTTAGATTTTTATGATCTACTTTGCCTCCAGCTCCTGTGTCTATTGGAGAAGGCAATGGCACCCCACTCCAGTACTCTTGCCTAGAAAATCCCATGGACGGAGGAGCCTGGGAGGCTGCAGTCCATGGGGTCGCAAAGAGTCAGACACAACTGAACGACTTCACTTTCAGTTTTCACTTTCGTTAATTGGAGAAGGAAATGGCAACCCACTCCAGTGTTCTTGCCTGGAGAATCCCAGGGACTGGGGAGCCTGGTGGGCTGCCGTCTACGGGGTCACACAGAGTTGGACACGACTGAAGCGATTTAGCAGCAGCAGCAGCCTGTGTTTATGTTTCCTACATCCTTACAGCTTGCACTAACATATATGTGAAATTCAATCCCTTGTTTAGTTTACGTAATAAATCAGCTTCCACCAAGCGTCCATGAGATTGATCCTGAATATTTGGAGGTGACAATGAAGTTACACTGTGCTGAGGTTAGACTTCTACAGCTTTCTTTTTCTTCTCTCTTCCTGATTTTGTGCTCTCCTCTCCGTTGAAGCAAAACAAAACGTCCTTCCTCTCTCACGTGTATAGTTTTAGTGACCATCATTTATCGCTTCAACTTGTCTCTGAGGGTCTCACTCAAAACATCAAGAAATAATTCTTCCTTGTAATACTGTTCTTCCCTAGAGGAATTCTGATGAATACATTTCTCTCCCCTTCATTATAGGAGTATGAGAGAGAAGTTTTAGAAGGTAGATTTGATTATTTAGAGAAAGCTTTTAACTACTGCTCAAAACAAAAACAACAACAAAACTCCCAAGTGCTATACTCCCAATTCCTCCCGATAGCATTCCAGTCAAAGCTCTAATGTATCACCTTCTCTTTCCTCCAC
Source organism: Cervus canadensis (assembly GCF_019320065.1). Lineage (NCBI taxonomy): Eukaryota > Metazoa > Chordata > Mammalia > Artiodactyla > Cervidae > Cervus > Cervus canadensis. The sequence goes on from NC_057387.1 coordinate 44,779,931, forward strand.
CTGAACAGTTAAGTGCCACTTGTGAAACATCTCCCAGTCTTACAGATGTTGCCTCCATAAAATCATATTTTCAAAAAACTCGGTTGGATCCTCAGCTTCTTCTATTAATCCCTTGAGTTGTACTTAGCATCCTCTCCCTCAGCTCCGAATCCAAATTGGCACAAATCTTATCAAACTCTCCATTCAGTTTCAGGCTACTTCCACTGAGAAAACTGCGGCCATGATATATAATCTCTCTTAACTGGACATCCCTTACCTATGAGATAATTTAGACAAACCATTCACCCTTACTCTTTTCCTCTAATTTTGAGGATGAAGGGTACCTCTTATAGTTTCTGGATATTATATCATCCAGGTCCTTAATCTATCAATGACTCCCACTATCACTTAATTTTGTTCAGGGACAAGCATCTTCTCTTAACTCAATTACTATAATAACTTTTGACTCTTTTAACCACTATTCTTATTCATATGAACTCTACACTCCACAGGATTTCTGTAAAACCAGATCTGAATATGGAATCATTCTTCTCAAAATATTTTAATGACTCCCTTTCACTGTAAAGTCCAAGCTTTATTTACATGGTATGCAAACTCTTCATGTTGTTGAACCTCACTTTTGGACACTCCCAGTCTCCCACTTTATGCCCCAGATAAATAGGACACCAATAGTTCCTGCACCTAGCATATCATTCTTGCCTCAACGCCCTTGTTTACACCTGTTTATGACCTTCCCAACTTTCCCACAGTACACCACACTGAATAACACATTTCCTTTGCTTAATTAATTTCTGCTTACTTTACTGGAGTCATTTAATAAGTCACAGTAAAACTCTTTCTTTTTTTTGCTGTAATGATATCCTGTCGCTCTCCATCACCTATTTTTATCTGTTATTTTCTAATTCTCTCTTTAAGTCTGGGCCCACAACTATATTACCACACATACCTCATAGGTCCTTGAGGGTAGAAACTACATTTTTTTTCAACCTTGATCTACCAAATCCTTTATTGTATTGCAGTGTGAAACTGAATTTTCGCTGTGAAATATTTCATCCATACCAGACACAAGTGCTCATAAACAAAGAGTATTAATGGAATTAATACCACCTGGGTTAAGAAATAGTGGCCAAGACCTGAGTGAACCCTGGTAGCCATAAAGTTCACCAATCTGGGCATCTGGCCCAGCTGCAGTGTGGAAAAGGTCCTTTCCCTAAAGCAGAAATTATGTCCACAGGGAGTAGGCCACTCTATATACTTTTTCTTCTAAGATTGCTGTGTTCTATCTCTAGCTCTCAGGAGTAATCAACCTGAACACATTTCTATATAGTGAGATCAGAGTTCTTGGCTAATACAGCAGGGAAAAATGGAAATTTCGTTTGTAAATAGCCAAGACAAGTCAATCACAGATAAGAATCTGGCCTGGGCTCATTAGTATCCTTGGCCATAAAAAGTAATTGGGACCTGACATGCCCTCCTACCATTAAAATAAGAAACACTGTAAAACTTGAAAAATATAAACAAATGTTTTCATACACTGGACAACAAACAGTGCAAGACTGAGAAAAGGAAAAAAATGAAGTGAGCCCTATGATCTGTCCAATTTGTCCCTGAAGGCACTTTCTGAAATATAGTGAGGAGAGAATTAAACAAAGCACGATATGACAGTCTCACTAAGTTGAGGTGACAGATATCAGATTTAGAAGAGGCTGAATCACTTGAAATTTGAACTGATGAGAATCTGAAACAGAAGGAAAGCAGAGGAATTGCTCCAGAAATCTATGAGAGTTACCCTAGAGTCTACTGGCGAATACTGAGCTACACATGCATGGAATAAACCTCCATAAAGCTGGTCAAAGAATGACTGATGATCTGTAAGCTGAGTAGTGATCACTGCTCTCACAGGGTGGGGAGATATTTGAGCTCCAGTATCTTTGTCTGGGTATAGCCTCGGTGGCTCAGGCGGTAAAGAATATCTGCCTGCAATGCAAGAGAACCAGGTTCATCCCTGGGTCAGGAGGATTCCCTGGAGAAGGGAATGGCACCCCACTCCAGTATTCTTGCCTAGAGAATCCCATGGACAGAGTAGCCTGGAGGGCTACAGTCCATGGAGTCACACAGAATCAGACACAACTGAATGACTAAACAGACACACAAACCGTGGTAGAGTCTTCATTGAATTTCCCGTGTATTCAGTGGAGACCACAGAAATGTCATGCTCTAACAGTGGAGCTAAACAACCCTTGCGGTGTTAAGATTACTCTTCACCTTCCCTGACCAAGCACCCCTCCCCCTAAAAATGTGTTAAATTGATATGAAAGTAGCTAAATTGATCTGAAAGTCAGTATTAGTCACTCAGTCTTGTCCAACTCTTTGCAACCCCATGGATTGTACCCCACTGGGCTCCTCTGTCCATGGAATTCTCCAGGCAAGAATACTGAAGTGGGTTGTCATTTCTCTCTCCAGGGGATTTTCCTGATCCAGGGCTTGAACCAGGGTCTCCTGCATTGTGGTCAGATTCTTTATTGCCATCTGAGTTGTCAGGGAAGCCCAAAACTAACTTAAATGTCTACCAAAATAATTTAACTCTCTTTAAAAGACAGTGAAACATGATACAGACCAAAGTAAACTTTGTTATGTCCAGAACTCAATACAAATTTACAAGACATGTAAGCCAGCAGAAAAAGAGACTCATGCAAGAAAGATGTAAATTAATAGAAATATACCTCAAAATTATAGGGATGATGGGTTTTAGCAGAAGTTTTAAAAGTGATTATACATATGCTTATAAGTATAATGGCAAATATAAATATAATGACAGAAATAAAAGATGTTAAAAGATTATTTTATATAAAATCATTTTTATATAACATGTATAACTAAGAAATTAAAAAATCACATGGAACTTCTAAAGCTGAAAAAGATAATAGTTGAAATAAAATATTTTGTGGATAGGTTTAATGGAGCTTTTAAACACTGCTGAAGAAAAGATCAATGAACTTGAAGACATAAAAATCAATAGAAACTATCCAAACTGATATATAAGAAGGAAGAAAAGACTGAAAAAAAATGAACAGAATTTCAATGTCCCATGGTACAATAGTAAATGGTCTAAAACATGGATAATTGAAGTTCTGAATAGGGAAGGGAAGACTGGAAATACCTGACAAATTAATGAATGAAAAATTTCCAAATTTGATAAAACTATTAACTCACAGATTCAAGAATTCAAGAAACACCAATCATGATGAGCACACAAAAACCCCCTACATATGCCACATCATAATCAAATTGTTGAAAATCAGTGACGAAGAGAAAATCTTAAAACCAGACAGAAGAAATAAAATATGATTGCAGATCTCTTTCCAGAAAAAATTGCAATCCAGATGATGTGCAATGACATCTTTAAAGTGTTGAAAATTTTTCCTTTCAAACTAGAATTCTATACTCAGAGAAAATATCTTTCAGAAGTTAAGGAAAATGAAATCCTATTCCAGACAAAGTTGAGAAAATTATCAGCATATTGGTACTATGGTTTCCTCAGATAAAAGGAAAATTATACTAGAGAGGGAATTAAATCCTAATGAAGGAATAAAAATGCCTGAAAAGGTGAATATGTGGTATATTTAAAGGTTTTTTTTTTTTTCATTTAAAAAATTTCTTCAAAACATAATTGATTTCTTAAAGCAAAAATAAATAGCAATTTATTAGACCCAAGGAACTGAGGAGGATACACAAGACAGTTTTCACACAGAATAATTCTTAGCTCAAAGGAGGGTGTTAATCACTGTAAGATGGGATGAGTGTCATGATAGACAAGCACGGGCGTCATGGTTGATCCATCTTGCACAGAAACAAACGGAGACTTCAGAATATCTCTCTGCATTTTCAAGGTGGGGACAAAAAAAAAAAAAAAGAAAGAAAGAAAACCACTATTATCTTCCAAAGATCTCTAAAATTTAGCTCTTTGCCCTTTGAAGCCCAAACCTGAATTACTTGATATTTACATTGAATAGTTCCTTAGCAACCATCTCATATATATGGAGAATGGTACAAAATTGCTTTAATAGAGCTGAAAATTAAACAAAGATTTTTAAATATTAAATTTATAGTTGCCACACATCATTTCAAAATGCCCAGTGATGTATTAGAGATTGTAAATTTTTCAAAATAATAAAAAAGAATGCAACTTACACTAACAAATATTTGCTCTAGTAGCTTACTGAACATGTTGTAACAGGTTATTGTGCCAGTCCAGAGTGGCAGTTGGGAAGAAGGCTTTGTTAGGGATCCACAGTCAGACAATGTGTCAGGGGTTCAGGGCTCCAGTTAAGCTGTTGTTGTGGTTGTTTAGTCACTAAGTAATGCTGAACTCCTTTGCGACCCCATGAACTGTAGCCCTCCAGGCTCCTCTAGCCAGGGAATTTCACAGGCAAGAATAATGCAGTGGGTTGCCATTTCTTTCTCTAGGGGACCTTCCTGACCCAGGGATTGAATTCGTGTCTCCTATATTGCAGGTAGATTCTATACCACTGAGCCATCCGGGAAGCCCGCTCCAGTTATATGAGAGACTTTAAATAGACAAGTTCATAGAGACAAAAGGTAGAATAGTGTGTGCATGGGTACAGAGTTTCAGTCTGGGATGGTGAAAGATCTGGAGGCAGATCATGGTGACGGTAGCACAACAACATGAATGTACTAAATGCCCCTGAATTGTGCACTTAAAGTGGTTAAAATTATACATTTTATATTATGTCTATTTTGTACCAATAAAAAAAGAACCATATATAAGCATTCATTTTTAAAATTTAATATTAATGAACTCCTACTATTACAGTTCGCCAAATAAAAATATGAGACAGTGAAATTTGAATGTCAGAAAAATCAATTTTTTTAGTGTAATTTTGTGTAACTTGAATATTTGGGACGTCCTTATAGTAAAAAAGTATTTGTTTTCTGAAGTGGAACATATTTATACCAAAAATACCATTGTTTATATGAATTCAAATTTCAGTGGGAATCCTGTAGTTCTACATGCCAAGCAAGCATAGAAAAATTCAGTTCAGTCAGTTGCACAGTCGTGTCTGACTCTTTGTGACCCTACGGACTGCAGAGCACCAGGCTTCCCTGTCCATCACCAACTCCCAGAGCTTCCTCAAACTAATGTCAATGCAGTCGGTGATGTCATCCATCCTGTCATTCATCCTCTGACGTCAACTCATCCTCTGTCATCCCCTTCTCCTCCTGCCTTCAATCTTTCCCAGCATCAGGGTCATTTCCAATGAGTCAGTTCTTTGCATCAGGTGGCAGAAGTATTGAAGCTTCAGGTTCAACATCAGTCCTTCCAGTGAATATTCAGGACTGATCTCCTTTAGGATGGACTGGTTGGATCTCCTTACAGTCCAAGACATGCAAGAGTCTTCTCCAACACCACAGTTCAAAAGCATCAATTCTTTAATGCTCAGCTTTCGTTATGGTCCAACTCTCACATCTATACATGATTCCTGGAAAAACCATGGATTTGACTATATGGACCTTTGCGGGTAAAATAATGTCTCTGCTTTTTACTATGCTGTTTAAGTTGGTTATAGCTTTTCTTCCAAAGAACAAGCATCTTTTAATTTCATGGCTGCAGTCATTGTCTGCAGTGATTTTGGAGCCCAAGAAAATAAAGTCTGTCACTGTTTCCATTGTTTCCCCTTCTATTTGCCATGAAGTAATGGGACCAGATGCCATGATCTTTGTTTTTTGAATGTTTAGTGTTAAACCAGCCTTTTCACTCTCCTCTCTCACTTTCATCAAGAGGTTCCTTAGTTCCTCTTCAATTTCTGCCATAAGGGTGGTGTCATCTGCATATCTGAAGTTATCGATATTTCTCCCTGCAACTTTGATTCCAGCTTGTGGTTCATCCAGCCTGGCATTTCTCATGATGTACTGTGCATATAAATTAAATAAGCAAGGTGACAATATACAGCCTTGACATACTCCTTTCCCAATTTGGAACCGGTCTGGTGTTCCATGTCCAGTTCTAACTGTTTCTTCTTGACTTGCATACAAATTTCCCAGGAGTCAAGTAAGGTAATCTGATATTCCCATCTTTTTAAGACTTTTCCATGGTTTGTTGTGATCCACACAGTCCCTGGTAGCTCAGCTGGTAAAGAATCTACCTGCAATGCAGGAAACCATGGTTTGATTCCTGGGTTTGGAAGATCTCCTGGAGAAGAGATGGGCTACCCACTCCAATATTCTTGGGCTTCCCTGGTGGCTCAGCTGGTAAAGAATCCACTTGCAATGCGAGACCTGGGTTTGATCCCTGGGTTGGTAAGATCCCCTTGAGAAGGGAAAGGCTACCCACTCTAGTATTCTGGCCTGGAAAATTCCTTGGACTGTATAGTCCATGGGGTAGCGGAGAGTTGGACATGACTGAGTGACTTTCACACAGTCAAAGGCTTTAGCATAGTCAAAGAAGAAGAAGTAGATGTTTTTCTGGAATTCTTTTACTTTTTCTATGATCCAATGGATGTTGGCAATTTGATCTCTGGTTCCTCTGCCTTTTCTAAATCCAGTTTGAACATCTGGAAGTTCTCAGTTGCTGAAGCTTATCTTGGAGAATTCTGAGCATTACTTTTCTAGCGTGTGAGGTGAGTGCAATTGTGCAGTAGTTTGAACATTCTTTGGCAATGTTTTTCTTTGGGATTGGAATGAAGACTGACCTTTTCCAGTCCTGTGGCCACTCCTGGGTTTTCCAAATTTTCTGGCAGGTTGAGTGAAGCACTTTAGTAGTATTATCTTTTAGGATTTTAAATAGCTCACTTCCACTAGCTTTGTTTCTAGTGATGTTTCCTAAGGTCCACTTGACTTCACACTCCAGGATGTTTTCCTCTATTTCTTTGCATTGATTACTGAGGAAGATTTTCTTATTTCTCCTTGCTATTCTTTGGACCTCTACGTTCAGATGGATATATTTTTCCTTTCTCCTTTGCCTTTTGCTTTTCTTTGTTTCTCAGCTATTTGTAAGTCCTCCTCACACAACCATTTTGCCTTTTTGCATTTCTTCCTCTTGGGTATGGTTTTGATCACTGCCTTCTGTACAATGCTATGAACCTCTGTCCATAGTTCTTCAGGCACTCTATTAGATCTAATCCCTTGAATCTATTTGTCCCTTCCACTGTATAACTATAAGGAATTCGATTTAGGTCATACCTGAATGGTCCAGTGCTTTTCCCTACTTTCTTCAATTTAAGTCTGAATTTTGCAATAAGCAGTTCATAATCTGAGCCACAGTCAGCTCCTGGTCTTGTTTTTGTTGACTGTAAAGAGCTTCTCCAGCTTTGGATACAAAGAATATAATCCATCTGATTTTGGTATTGACCATCTGGTGGTGTCCATGAACTTACTGTTTATCAGAAATTATGCTAGAGGCTGAAATATGTGGGGTATTAGGTAGAATTCTGGCATTTGAGTAGTTTTCTTAAGTTATGGTGATGCTTAGCCATATTAGCAATATGAATTCCGTCTTTATATAAACATTATTAATATAACAGTGACATACCTTCAAAAATTCTTGAAGTTTTAATTTTTAAGAGATTAGGAAAAAGAACGCTAATAATAATAAAAAAATAAGAAAAGACCTATGAATTCATTCCCAGTTTTTGCAGTGTTTACTTGTAGCATTGTCACAATGTTGTGTAATTTTTTTCATTCTTATTTAAAGAATACAATTAGAAGGAAAGGTTTTTTTAAGCTTATTTCTTTATAAGAAAAACACAATAAGTTATGCTTCTTAACCCTACTTTAGAATTTTAAAATTTGGATTTATGATGTCTATATATTTGTGAAAGTGAAAGTGGAGTCGCTTAGTCGTGTCCGACTCTTTAGGATCCCACGGACTGCAGCCTCCCAGGCTCCTCCGTCCATGAGATTTCCCAGGCAAGAGTACTGGAGTGGGTTGCCATTTCCGTCTCCAGGGGAATCTTCCTGACTGAGGGATTGAACCTGGGTCTCCTGCATTGCAGGCAGACACTTTACTCTCTAAGCCACAATATTTAGTTAAAAAATGACAAACTCCACTCTTGTTCAGCCAGTATTGCAATACACCACTAATCTCTCTCCCATGTATAATTTCTACTTCCTGCAACCTATCCCTGATGGATTAATCTTCCTAGTACAAACTCTGATATTGTTACTTCCTCCCCCAGATTTTCAGTGGTTCCTCTCTATATTAGAATAATACGTGAAGTCTGTGGCTTGGATTTCAAGTTTATACAAAATTTGTTCCTTTCCTCACCTCATTTTACTTTTCCATTCTTTTCTCACTCCTCTAGTGAACTCTATCTTCAAGACACTGAATTATTTTTCAAGACACATCCTTCAGTGTGTTTCTATCTTTTGACCTCTGCCAAAACTATGTCTATTCTCCTAGCTCACTTCCTTCCTTGAATCTTTTCCATTTTTAACATAGTGAGTTTCAAATGGTTTTTGCTTTGTTTGCTTTGTTTTACTGAGACCTACTGAAAGAAACATGTTTTACTTGCAACCTAATGCACATACATATGTACATAAAAAATAAAAAAGCAGAATTTTCCTCAAAGTATATTTTCCCTTACTTTGAGTCATAGAAAACTTCTTTTTGATTGTATTGTGTTCTGTTCTCTACCATTCCATATCACTAAAAGAAAATGCTAATCTCATCCCACTAGATCGATTTCTTGACCCAGTTATGGGTTACTGTTATATTCTCCAGTTGGAAACACTGCCTTAATGCTTATCTAAAATGTCCCCTCCTATATGAAGATGTTTGTCCCTCTAATCAGAAACAGCCTTTCTTTTCTATCTACACTGATAAGGGCTTTTACTACTGATGCACTTAATTAACACAAAATCTGACATCATAGCTATTTGTGTCCATTTTATGCCTTCTTGTAAGATTGTAAACTTCTCAAGAGTAAGGCTGATATCTTATTTATTTTGTGTCCTATTTGATACAATATTGTAGAGTCTCATAGGAAGTTAGTCAAATAAAAGAAATCAGATATTAGTCTTTATATGCCTCATCTAATCTACTCTAAAAGATTTGTCTCTTCTTGAGCTGTATCCGATTTAGGGACAGGATGATAAAATTCATTAAGGTGTTCTCTATTATCTGTAATCACTTAATGCTGCTCTTGAGTAATTCATCCAGACACTGACAATTCTTACAGAGCTTCCTATGCTAGGTCATATTTCTATGTTGGTTCCTTAAATGGGGTAGTAATTTTTATAGTACTTCTGAAGCTGATTTGATGCAGCGTGAGGCTAAGAAATCCAATCCTAGTTTTATAGCAGTTAGGAGGGGTCCTGGTATATTAATATCTTCAATCTCTCTTATCAGAACAAAATAATTAAAGGTATGTTAATAATAGGGAAAAATAAAAAGAAAAGCAAACCACTTGAACAGAGAATAACATTTTTCAGAAAATCAGTACTCAATAACATGAAAACATTCAAAGGGGGAAATCCTTTAAATATTGTTTAAAAAAAAACTTCAAAGAGGATACCCAAGTCATGCAACTGTTTTTTAACATGAAAATCTTCAAAGAATACATTTCCCATGCAATGCTTAAAATTCTCAAAGGGGGCTCCCTCTGGAGTAAAACTCTTTGAAGGTGAAATCTCTTCAATCATATGAGTTTTTTCAAAGAGAAAACCTATTCCAAATTTTCTTTAAGCCAGCGACATTCTTTAAGGAGGAATTATTTCTGAAAGAGCAAAACTGCCTTTTCAGTGATGTGTGCATTTTTAGATTCCTCCAGGTAAAGCCCTTAAAAATAATGAAAATAAAATATGACCAATAATATATTCTGCATTAAGTTTGGCAAGAGAAAGTAAGCTCTTGTCAGCAATGTCTATAATATGCTTCATTTTAATGTTATTAAAAATGTAAGTGCCTTAAGATTGTTAGATATATTGATTTAATTAAAATAAGGGAAACAAAAAGATCTTTCCTAGGATCTTCCTTTTGGTTCAAAAAAAGGCAGCAAGAAGAAGCTTGTTATGTGTGGTTAGACTTAATTTCTAACTTTTATACTTAATGTAACCTTTGATGTGATCTTACCAGCAGTTTCTCTTCAACTACCTATTGTAAAGCTAATTTTGCAGGTTACTATGACATCTAAAGAGAAAAACTGCCAGACATCTTGGGCCAGATCCATTGCCCAGAGAGCTCAGTATTCTGTTAGTCATACAGATGATGTGGTTTTGTTGTCTGGCCATTTATTTGTTTATTCATCAACAAATACTTATTGCATTTACAATATGCAATTTATTATACTGTCATTACTCATGATATCAATATAAGAAACTTGGATATTTGCCCACTAAATAGTCTCTTTCTCATTTTCTTTTCTCCAGAAGCTTCTGAGATTAGTCACTAGAAGGACCAAAGCAGGGGCAGGTGTTTTCACCCTCACAATTAATTTAGGCCTTGACCTCCACTCCAGACTAGGCATCCAGCTTATGTTTGTATCTCTAGTGCATGTATTCCACTGCTTTAGTAAACAAAAGAACTACGTACTGGGATTTCTAGGCTTAGCGCAGTCCAATACTGGCACCAGTTTTGACAGGTGTTGCATGTGATATAAAATGTTCACTTTGTTTTGTAAAATAGCAGCATCATTTGGAATACAAAAATTAATGGACTAGTATACTTCACCTTTGTGAGATTCTTCCTCCAAATCTATAAACTTAGTCTAATCATGACACAGTAGACATACTCAGATTAAGAGACAGTCTATAGGATTACTGACCACAAATCTTCATAAGTGTCTGTTAGGCAAGATCATGAAGAAACAAGGAAAGACCAAGAAATTATAACAGTTTAGAAGGGGACTAAGGAATCATTATAAATGCAACATGGTATTCTGGGTTGAATTCTGGAACAAAAAATGATGATAGTAGAAAAACTGGTAAAATACAAGTACAGTACAATTAGTAGTGCCGTATCAATGTTAATTTCCATGTGTTGACAAGTGTTTCATGGTTGTATAAGATGTCAGCATTAGGGGAAACTGGGTGAAGGGTATATGGGAACTCTATGTACTATCTGTACAACTCTTCTTTAAATCAAAAATTGTTTTATAATAAATAATTGAAAAATATATCAGTGCAGCTGTGATGTAGGGGAAGAAGCAACTTTAAAAGTGATGCTTAAATGCTTGAGATCCAGTAAATGCTACCTTAGTTCATGCTCTCTCCTGAGAACTGAATCAGCTTCTATGTGAATTTCATAGAAAATGAATTGCATTGTCATACTTGTCCTTGAACTCTACAGCTGACTAGAAGAGCTTGCAGGACACCTGATAAACAAAAGACATCTATGCTTGGCCCAAAGGTAGATTCCAATGCCCTATCTCTGGATTGGAAAGAAATTTTTTTTTCTACTGGTTCTACTTCCAAATAATTAATTTAACAAATATTCACTGATGCAGAGAGGTCTCAGAGAGTGAACTGGATGGTGGATGTACAAAACCCAGTTCAATATGGTTCTTGTTCCCAAGTGTCTTACAGTCTCCTCGGGGAGGGAGACCTATTCATTCAATACATTTTATTGTTTGAGTACCTACTCTATGCTAGCCACTATTCTTGGTGCTTGGGATGCAACAGTAGAACACATCTACAAAGACACCTGCCCCAAAGGAGTTTATATTCTCTTAGGAGTGGTTTTGGGGAAGAGAGCTGATTTACAATCAGGGAAATATATTAGTAAATGATGAATCTTCTGATTTAAACCCAGGATTTGTCTTTGTCAGAGGTTTTTGGAGGCAGGTATGGCTGGTCTGTGTCATAATTTCCCCTCACTTGAAGTGGTTGCATTATAACTCATCTCCACTCATACATGGTCAAGCAGAGACACTGAATGGGCAAATAACGATATAATCATGATTACACATCCTCCAAAGGACACTTAAAAAATTATTTATTATTTTTGGCTGTGCTGGGTCTTTCTTGCTATGTGGGCTTTTCTCTAGTTTCAGCAAGAAGAGGATACTCTCTAGTTGCAGTGCTCAGGCTTCTCATTGAGATGGCTTCTCTCATTGCAGAGCACAGTCTCTAGACTGCATGGGCTCAGTAGTTGTGGCTGCCAGGCTCTAGAGTACAGACTCAATAGTTACAGTGCTCAGACTTAGGTGCTCCACGTCATGTGGGATCTTCCCAGATCAGGGATTGAACCCATGTCTCCTGCTTTGGCAGGTGAATTCTTTACCTCTGAGCCACCAGGGAAGCCCCCAAAAGGCATATTTGTTGGGGCGAGGAAAACTAACTTTGTACATATGAAGTAGAAACTGTAATATGTCTGGGACCAAGGAACTTGTTACCTTAGTGGGTTTTTGTAATGATTTCCTCTATAGGCCAGCGAGTCCCACACCCATTTCAAGCAACACTCTCTGGCCTCTCCATTTATTCTCATTTACATTTGATATTTTCAACACCATTTTATTCTTTTTCTAGATGTCCTCAAGGTGTCCCAGTAGTGTCTGTTAAATAGTTCATACTAAAAGAATTTTTCTTTGATAGTTGTGTAGGTATACAATTGTAATGACTTCAAGTAATGTTTCCTCTGTTTTGTCAACCAATGCAAGTATTTATATATTGTAGTTTTTATGTTATATTTTAACATTTCTACAGCTTATGCAATTTATAACTTCTTCTTTGTTTCAAAATTATTTTCATATTTACAATAAGAAAATAATAGTAAAATTCAATAAAACAAACGATGTAAAATTAATGGAAAAAAAAAAAGAATTGCTACATTGAATAGGTAAAGTACATCCAAAGCATTGCTGCCAACCTAGTGAAGTTAAATTGGAATAAAATGCTGCTTTAAAAATTAGATAACATATAAGTATGTATTTGAGGGCTCCTTAGACAGACTTTTTTGATCAAAAAAAAAAAAAAATCCTGACTTTTTTTTACCTGTACTAAAACAGAATAGTTTGATCAGATCTTTTAAGATAAACTTTGCTTTGAATTTCACAAATGAAGCTTGGCTACCCATAAAAAAAATTTTTTTTAAATGACATTTAAACTGTGCTAGAAATGCTAATTTTTGAGTTCATAAATTTTCACTTTCAAACTGTGCTAAAAAATACTAATTCTTGGGGTCAGAAATAAAGCAGCAATAACTCTTGGATTTGATTGTGTTCAACAACCAGTGTTTTTAGCTACCTGACTTCACTTTGGAGGCAGTTTGAATGAATTAGCCAGTGAAACTCTAAGCAGAGACACTCTGGGCTAGTGAGACGTAGGCCATGATTCTCTGTTTCATCTCCTATCTCCGTTTCCAACCCAGGGGCTTAATATACCCATGCAGACTTAGCTGAAAGCTATTTTGGGTTTGCCTTGCCCTTCTGCCATTTCTACTATAAATCAAAGTTTCAAACTGTTGGGATCTATTCATATTTTAATGGTTAATACTAATTCACATATCTGTACTGGACAGAGTAAGAGTTCTATAAAAGCCTACATGATTCTCCAACCCTGGAGAAGATTTTAAAGAGAAAAAAACACTTTCAACTCAATTGTTCAGTTCTGTTTGTTTGGGTAGTCTGAGAAACCAATGGGAGATTAGAAGTGTATGAGATTTATTGGGTATAAAAGATAAAGGGATCAGTGCACTGATCCAAAAAAAAAATGGGAAGAACATTCAGACTGCCAGATGGGTTTGACACTTGTGAAAGAGGGGAGGAGGAAGGATAGACCAATGCAAAGAGTCTTCAACTGAAGCTCAGTTCTGAGAAAGTTCTGATCAGTCTAACAGAGAGTCCTTGAGCCAAAGCCACTCATTAAGAGTACCATGTCTTGTAAGACTCATCTTTTCCCCTTCACCATGTTCAGTTTGTGTCTGGAAGCCACAGCCCTGATGTAATCAGCCTCCAAATGGGGTGGATCTAAAGGAGCGTTGGCTGCTGAGGCCTTCAATGAATTTTGCTCCCCACAAGAGATATAAGCAGCACATCATCATGACCACATCAGCAAAACCCCTTAATGGAATATTTACACGTGTATGTAGTTACTCAGTTGTGTCTGACTCTTTGGGACTCTTTGGACTGTAGCCCACTAGGCCCCTCTGTCCATGGGATTTTTCAGGCAAGAATACTCAAGTGGGTTGCCATTTTCCTCCTCCAGGGGATCTTCCCCAAAACACACATCTCCTGTGTCTCTTGAATTGCAGGTAAATTCTTCACCCACTGACTCTTCAGGGAACCTCATACTCAAAAACTTAAAGAGAACCCTATTTCATGGTTCAGTTCACTTCAGTCACTCAGTTGTGTCCAACTCTTTGCACCCCATGGACTGCAGCATGCTAGGCTTCCCTGTCCGTCACCAACTCCTGGAGTTTACTCAAACTCATGTACATTTCATGGTGCTCCTGCATAGATGTCTCTCACTAAAATGTACTCTTGACTTATATTCTACTGACTAATCAATAATTTAAAGCAGTTGTGATAGTGGAAAAAAAAAAAGATCATTTAAGAAATACATCCAGGACAAATTCATCTTGTAAATCTGTATTTAAATCTTTGAAGCATTCATAAGGAATTAATATAGATACTCACATTCTCTTTCACTGAGTGACTTTCCCCATGTTTGGGGGTTGAAGTTTTGTGAAATAAAGAAAAATGAACCAAGTTAGTCTTTCAGTTCTGATTTTATAGGATTCATACATTGAATCATTCAACAAATATTTAGTGAGTACCTATAAAGTGGGTCATCTTTGTTAACTAAGCATTATACTTGCTCTATTTATGTACCAGGAAGTATCACAAATTTGCCTGGTTTAGGAAGACATGAATTAATTTGAATTGGTGAAAATTTCAATTTATTTACTTATTTAAAAGTTTGCAATTATAAGAGTGAGATATTTGATTGGTAGAGACCTGAAAGACCATTAAGGACAAAAGGTCAACTCAAAAACACTGGACAAATCACTTAGCAAAAGATAAGAATATATGTATATGTCTTACAAAAAAATTAAACAAAATTTATGAAGTTACCCTGAGATATATTTTTTGGACAATCTCTATGCCCCACTGACGCTACTGCACTAAATTATTGATTTGTTATAAAGTATAAGTCAGGAAAACATTTAGGTAGGTTTATCTAGATGTTTTTTATTCAGGAAAATCATGAAAATAGTGTATATTATATTTGCATAAGTTTATTGAGATATATATCTGTACACACACACATGCATATATATATATATACACATGTATATGTATGTATACATATGTATACAAAGATACTTATATATGTGTATACATGTCTTCCTCTCTGTCTATAGATAGACAGATATTGGTATCTATATATATGTTTTTTCCAGCAAAAGGTTTTGTTAAATTATTCAATCAGTTGAAATTTTATTGATTTTTTTCTTTGTTTAATAGGTTCTCTACAGTCTGAGGATAATACAAAGTTTTGCAGGGCTTTTATTCTATTCAGTACAGATATGTATATTTGTTTTAATCATTAAAATATGTGTAAATCTCAACAGTTCAGAAATTTAGGGGAGGGAATATGCTGGGAGGTCCAAGAGAGCAGGACAAGATGGCAATAGCTTTTTAACTAGGTTTGCATGAGGACTGTATTTCCTGAACTGGAAATGAAGAAAGAAGATGAAAAAGAGAAACAGAGATACATGAAGAGAAAGATGATATGCTTCTCAATCAGCCTTTTTCCCTGCTTGGACTATTATCAGCTAACTTGTGTAAATTGCATCTAAAGTGAACTCATATTGTTGAGCATGATGGCCAATCAACCAGATCCAAGTGATATTGCTCTATGTCTCTAAGTTTAAATTTAATGCTCTTTTCAGTTCAGTTCAGTTCGGTCGCTCAATCATATCCAACTCTTTGTGACCCCATGAATTGCAGCATGCCAGGCCTCCCTGTCCATCACCAACTCCCGGAGTTTGCTCAAACTCATGTCCATCGAGTCGGTGATGCCATCCAGCCATCTCATCCTCTGTCGTCCCCTTCTCCTCCTGCCCCCAATCCCTCCCAGCATCAGGGTCTTTTCCAATGAGTCAACTCTTAGCATGAGGGGGCCAAAAATATTGGAGTTTCAGCTTTAACATCAGTCCTTCCAGTGAACATTCAGGACTGATCTCCTTTAGGATGGACTGGTTGGATCTCCTTGCAGTCCAAGGGACTCTCAAGAGTCTTCTCCAACACCACAGTTCAAAAGCATCAATTTTTCAGCGCTCAGCTTTCTGTATAGCCCAACTCTCACATCCATACGTGATCACTGGAAAAATCACAGCCTTGACTAGATGGACTTTTGTTGGCAAAGTAATGTCTCTACTTTTTAATATGCTCTCTAAGTTGGTCATAATTTTCCTTCCAAGGAGTAAGCGTCTTTCAACTTCATGGCTGCAATCACCATCTGCAGTGATTTTGGAGCCCAAAAATATAAAGTCTGACACTGTTTCCACTGTCTCGCCATCTATTTCCCATGAAGTGATGGGACCAGATGCCATGATCTTAGTTTTCTGAATGTTGAGCTTTAAGCCAACTTTTTCACTCTCCTCGTTCACTTTCATCAAGAGGCTTTTCAGTTCCTCTTCAGTTTCTGCCATAGGGTGGTGTCATCTGCATATCTGAGGTTATTGATATTTCTCCTGGCAATCTTGATTCCAGCTTGTGCTTCTTCCAGACCAGTGTTTCTCATGATGTACTCTGCATATCAGTTAAATAAGCAGGGTGACAATATACAGCCTTGACGTACTCCTTTTCCTATCTGGAACCAGTCTGTTGTTCCATGTCCAGTTCTAACTGTTGCTTCCTGACCTGCATACAGGTTTCTCAAGAGGCAGGTCAGGTGGTTTGGTTTTCCCATCTCTTTCAGAATTTTCCACAGTTTATTGTGATCCACACAGTCAAAGGCTTTGGCGTAGTCAATAAAGCAGAAATAGATGTTTTTCTGGAACTCTCTTGTCAGTTCAGTCAGTTCAGTTCAGTCACTCAGTCATGTCTGACTCTTTGCGACCCCATGAATTGCAGCACGCCAGGCCTCCCTGTCCATCACCAACTCCCGGAGTTTACTCAAACTCATGTCCATCGAGTTGGTGATGCCATCCAGCCGTCTCATCCTCTGTTGTCCCCTTCTCCTCCTGCCCCCAATTCCTCCCAGCATCAGGGTCTTTTCTAATGAATCAGCTCTTCTCATGAGGTGGCCAAAGTACTGGAGTTTCAGCTTCAGCATTAGTCCTTCCAATGAACACCCAGGACTGATCTCCTTCAGGATGGACTGGTTGGATTTCCTTGCAGTCCAAGGGACTCACAGGAGTCTTCTCCAATACCACAGTTCAAAAGCATCAATTTTTCAGTGCTCAGCTTTCTTCACAGTCCACCTCTCACATCCATACATGACCACTGGAAAAACCATAGCCTTGACCAGATGGACCTTTGTTGGCAAAGGAACTCTGTTTTAGCAATGTCTAAATAATGTAAGGGTTTCCCTGGTGGCTCAGAGGGTAGAGCTTCTGCCTGCAATGCAGGAGACCTGGGTTTGATCTCTGGGTTGGGAAGATCCCCTGGAGAAGGAAATGGCAACCCACTCCAGTATTCTTACCTGGAAAATCCCATGGACAAAGGAATCTGGTGGGCTACAGTCCATAGGGTCACAAAGAGTAATGACTAGCCATACTTGATTTATGAAGTTCAAATCAATGTTTATCTAAAAGTTGATAATATTTCTTCTTTTGCAGAGATGGAAGAAAGAAAGTTAGGTTACTATATAATAGATATATAATTACATATATGTTTGGTTAAAAGTAACATTTTATATGTGTAAAGAGCTTTCAAATATATACTAAGAATTTTTTTTGTTTGTTTGTTTTGAGAAATGCTGCTCCTCTTAGTCAACCTTCACCAGACTCTCTTGTGTCCAATGTGCTTATTTATTTTTAATATCCTAAGTGATATTGCATTGCAACAGAACAAAGTGAGCAATTCCCACCAAATGCTGTATATGTACTCATTCATACAAATGGCGAATGTTATGTTTCTAGAATTAATATCATGTATACATAATTGTGTGTGCTGAGATAATGAAAAAATGATACTTCTCCTTTTTGAGAAAAATTTACCATGTGGTTTGCTTTAGTGTTGGTTTTAGTGGGATGATAAATAAAGGTTTGGTTGTATATTACTCTATTAGCTTGATGTTACTGGTAACTTGACTTGCAAGGCTTTTACTGGCCTTTTTACTTTTGGGGAAACAAATATAGGTAAAGTCATGATTGGAATAATAATTTTCTGAAATGTATTTCTGAGTAAATTCAACAGTATTCAATAGAAAGAAATAACTTTATATATAGTCTATGATGGCTTAGATTATTGTTGAGCGAATGTTTATTCCCCTCTCTACTTCCATAGGAATTATATTCTCTGCCTCCTTTGATTTTGAGATTGGGCATGTGACGTACTTTGCCCAGGGGACTGAAGAGAGAAATGAATGTGTGAATTTTGAACGGAGGCCCTAAGATGCAGTATGTTTTCACTCATCCCTACAGGAACTTCAGGCTTTACCATGAGAAAAGCATTTTGCAGATGAATGCTGCCCCAAATCAGCCTGGGCTACTTAATAGGAGTATGGAGCTGAGCCACTCCTAAAAGTATGCAGTGGACCCAAAAGCTGAAGTTGTCCTAGCCAGCCTGAAGCCCTGTAAGGAAAATAATAACAATAATAGTAACAACATAATAATAGTAATAAAAGCTTATTACTGGATGCCAGTGAGATATTGTTAGGAGCAAAAACTAATGTGTTTGTTTAAGCACATTTTGCATTTTATTTATTCATCTTTTCTTATCTTAAATTTCTTGCTCTTTAGCTGAATTAAGGAATGGTCATAATTCACATCAAAAATAACTTACACTTCTGCTATAATTCATTCTTTTAGGATTACATATTATCACTCTATAATAGAATTTTATCATTTTTCAGCCAGATGACATGAGGACTGATTAACTTGGTTTCAGCCAAGGTGTCACCTTGATACAAAGAATTTTGCAATTTTCATTTGACTATTTACTTATCATAAAAATGATAAAAATTGATTCTTCTGGAGGTTACTATTGTATCCCTAAGTGATAAACATGAAGGAGTACTTTTTGATTTAGGCAGTATTGGCTGTACCAATGTTACAAGTAGAAAGTGACCACAGTTACACTGTTTTCTACTTCTCCCTTTCCCTTCCTCTACCACTCAGTTTATGGTTTTAACTACTCTTGTGGTTAGTATTGTGATTTTAAACATTTATGGTTCTATACCTTAATTCATAAAATTTAGGCATAACCTACTGAACTCCCTTTATATCATATGAGAAGTGATCTCCCCTACATAATTCTCCATATCTCCTCATGCCATCTTCCAGTTGCAGTCAATTTTATAATTTCACATTCTAAGGGGCTGTATATTGTCACCCTGTTTATTTAACTTATATGCAGAGTACATCATGTGAAATGCCGAACTGGATGAAGCACAAGCTGGAATCAAGGTTTCAGGGAGAAATATTAATAACCTCAGGTATGCAGATGATACCACCCTTATGGCAGAAAGTGAAGAACTAAAGAGTCTCTTGGAAGTGAAAGAGGAGAGTGAAAAAGTTGGCTTAAAATTCAACATTCAGGAAACTAAGATCATGACATCTGGTGTCATAACTTCATGGTAAATAAAAGGGGAAGCAGTGGAAACAGTGAGAGATTTTATTTTTGGGGGTTCCAAAATCACTGCAGATGGTGACTGCAGCCATGAAATTAACAGACATCTGCTCCTTGGAAGAAAAGCTATGACCAACCTAGACAGTATATTAAAAAGCAGAGACATTACTTTGCCGACAGAGGTCCGTCTAGTCAAAGCTATGGTTTTTCCACTGGTCATGTATGGATGTGAGAGTTGGACTATAAAGAAAGCTGAGCGCCGAAGAATTGATGCTTTTGAACTTTGGTGTTGGAGGACTTTTGAGAGTGCCTTGGACTGCAAGGAGATCCAACCAGTCCATCCTAAAGGAAATCAGTCCTGAAAATTCACTGGAAGGACTGATGTTAAAGCTGAAACTCCAATACTTTGGCCACCCGATGCAAAGAGCTGACTCATTAGAAAAGACCCTGAAAGATCAGGAAAGATTTAAGGCAGGAGGGGAAGGCGATGACAGAGGATGAGATGGTTGGATGGCATCACTGACTCAATGGACATGAGTTTGAGCAAGTTCTGGGAGTTGGTGATGGACAGGGAAGCCTGGTGTGCTGCAGTCCCAGGGTCGCAAAGATTCGGACATGACTGAGTGACTGAACAACAACAACAAGGGGCCATTAACTTAAATCACTCTATGACTGTAAGCAAAGATTTTATTACCTTTAAATCTAAAATTTATAAACTAAAAACAGTGTTTATAATATTTATAGAATATATCCACTGATATTCAAATTGTATAATTTACTGCAGAGGAAAAAGTTTAACCCCAGGTGATTAAAAATTGTTGCTCAAAATGGAGTGTTTTAAGATTAAGTCAAATGGGTGTTGCTCTTTACAAAACACAAATTAATTATTGAAAAGCATACCACACCTTTTGTCTCCTAGAATAATTTTTCTTGTGCAACTTTTTGTGCTTTTCTAAATTTCTGATTGCTTTTTCTTTTCTTTATTGACAAAAGAATTTCACATTTCATATTCGTATTTTTTTAAAAGAATCTACTATCTTTCCGAAGTGATGCTTCACAGAGCCTTCTTCACTTCTGCATTAATTTAGACCAGTAGTTTTTAGTCTTAGTGTATAGATGCCATCCTGTAATTTTCTTACTTTTATATTTTGTATTAAGTCCATAACTCGTTAAAGCACATTTTTAAGCCTTCAAAAATTTCTTTTTTTTTTTTTTTTGTGGAATATATTTTTTGAGTTCTTACATGCATCCAGTCCCTGATTAGATATTGAATTCTAGTTTCCACTTTTAGATTTTGTCAAGCCCTCCACTATTGTTTTCTAATATCCAGAGTTTCTGAAACAATTCTGATTCCCACTTCTTTGTAGAGCACTTACTGTTTCTGTCTTTAGGATTTTAGAATTTTCCTTTAATCATTGTAGTTTTTGTATATCATGAGTTTTCTTCCACATATGTCTAAAAAAATTTCCCCCACTAATACTCATAGCATTTCAATATAGGCTCATGCCTCTATTTATTCTATTATTGCTTACTTATGTCATTTTTTTCATTGTCTTCTATCAATGTTGTGTTCTCACTTCTATTTTCCTTCATTATTTCTTTCATTCTTTCTCCCCCCTCCTTCTTCCTTTTCTTGCTCCCTCTCCTTCTTGCTTTTTATTTCTTACTCTCACTTTCACTCTTGCTCACCTTATTTCTTTGTTAATAGTTAGATGTTGCATGTCTTGAATCAATTTTTCATGTTTATTAACTACTTTTATCATATTTTAAGTCTACTTATCTTTTTGCATTATGTTCCTTGAAATTTCTTTACCTTTATCTTCTATACCATTGTTTGGTCTTAGATGATATTCATTTCAGCCTTTAGATATACTATTCAAATTTTTTTGAGCAATAATGTTGCAAATTTCCAGGAATAATTTTTTCTCAGTTGCTCTTTTCTCAGGAATTCTGATAGTATTTAATGGCCACAAGAGCCTCTCAAAAAATTTTTTAAGGATATTATTAGAATTTTACTAGCATCTTGAATTAATTTTGTTTCCTATAGTGTTAATTGTCTTGTTTGTTCCCTTGATTCTTTTTGGTGTGGTATATTTATCTCAAGTGTCTTTTTTTCCTTTAGTTTCCATTTCTAATAATGAATGGAGAATAAAGTTGGTTAACAGGTCAATGACATAAGTTTTCGCTTCTCTTCATTTCACAGCTATTTGTAAGGCCTCCTCAGACAACCATTTTGCCTTTTTGCATTTCTTTTCCATGGGGATGGTCTTGATCCCTATCTCCTGTGACTGTCACGAACCTCTGTCCATAGTTCATCAGGCTCTCTGTCTATCAGATCTAGTCCCTTAAATCTTTTTCTCACTTCCACTGTATAATCATAAGGGATTTGATTTAGGTCATACCTGAATGGTTTAGTGGTTTTCCCTACTTTCTTCAGTTTAAGTCTGAATTTGGCAATAAGGAGTTCATGATCTGAGCCACAATCAGCTCCTGGTCTTGTTTTTGCTGACTGTATAGAGCTTCTCCATCTTTGGCTGCAAAGAATATAATCAGTATGATTTCGGTGTTGGCCATCTGGTGATGTCCATGTGTAGAGTCTTCTCTTGTGTTGTTGGAAGAGGGTGTTTGCTATGACCAGTGCGTTCTCTTGGCAGCACTCCATTAGCCTTTGCCCTGCTTCATTCCGTACTCCAAGGCCAAATTTGCCTGTTACTCCAGGTGTCTCTTGACTTCCTAGTTTTGCATTCAAGTCTCCTATAATGAAAAGGACATCTTTTTTGGGTGTTAGTTCTAAAAGGTCTTGTAGGTCTTCATAGAACCGTTCAACTTCAGCTTCTTCAGCGTTACTGGTTGGGGCATAGGCTTGGATTACCATGATATTGAATGGTTTGCCTTGGAAACGAACAGAGATCATTCTGTCATTTTTGAAATTACATCCAAATACTGCATATCAGACTCTTTTGTTGACTATGACAGCTACTCCACTTCTTCTAAGGGATTCCTGTCCACAGTAGTAGATATAATGGTCATCTGAGTTAAATTTACCCATTCCAGTCCATTTTAGTTCCCTGATTCCTAGAATGTTGACATTCACTTTTGCCATATCCTGTTGGACCACTTCCAATTTGCCTTGATTCATGGACCTAACATTCCAGGTTCCTATGCAATATTGCTCTTTACAGCATCAGAACTTGCTACTACCACTAGTCCCATCCACAACTGGGTATTGTTCTTGCTTTGGCTCCATCCCTTCATTCTTTCTGGACTTATTTTTCCACTGATCTCCAGCAGCATATTGGGCACCTACCAACCTGGGGAGTTCCTCTTTCAGTACCCTATCATTTTGCCTTCTCATACTGTTCATGGCATTCTCAAGGCAAGAATACTGAAGTGGTTTGCCATTCCCTTCTCCAGTGGACCACATTCTGTCAGACCTCTCCACCATGACCCAACCATCTTGGGTGGCCTCACATGGCATGGCTTAGTTTCATTGAGTTAGACAAGACAGCGAAAAGCAAAGGAGAAAAGGAAAGATATTCCCATTTGAATGCAGAGTTCCAAAGAATAGCAAGGAGAGATAAGAAAGCCTTCCTCAGTGATCAATGCAAAGAAATAGAGGGAAACAACAGAATGGGAAAGACTAGAGATCTCTTCAAGAAAATTAGAGATACCAAGGGAACATTTCATGCAAAAATGGGCTCAATAAAGGACATAAATGGTATGGAACTAACAGAAGCAGAAGATGTTAAGAAGAGGTGGCAAGAATACACAGAACTGTACAAAAAAGATCTTCACAACCCAGATAATAACAATGAATGGTGTGATCACTCACCTAGAGCCAGACATCCTGGAATGTGAAGTCAAGTGGGCCTTAGAAAGCATCACTCTGAACAAAGTTAGTGGATGTGATGGAATTCCAGTTGAGCTATTTCAAATCCTGAACGATGATGCTGTGAAAGTGCTGCACTCAATATGCCAGCAAATTTGGAAAACTCAGTAGTGGCCACAGGACTGGAAAAGGTCCGTTTTCATTCCAATGTCTAAGAAAGGCAATCCCAAAGAATGCTCAAACTACTGCACAATTGCACTCATCTCACACGCTAGTAAGGTAATGCTCAAAATTCTCCAAACCAGGCTTCAGCAATACGTGAACTGAGAACTTCCAGATGTTCAAGCTTGTTTTAGAAAAGGCAGAGGAACCAGAGATCAAATTGCCAATATCTGCTGGATCATCAAAAAAGCAAGAGAGTTCCAGAAAAACATCTATTTCTGCTTTATTGACTACACCAAAGCCTTCGACTGTGTGGATCACAATAAACTGTGGAAAGTTCTGAAGGAGATGGGAATACCAGACCACCTGACCTGCCTCTTGAGAAACCTGTATGCAGGTCAGGATGCAACAGTTAGAACTGGACATGGAACAACAGATTGGTTCCAGATAGGAAAAGGAGTACATCAAGGCTGTATATTGTCACCCTGCTTATTTAACTTATATGCAGAGTACATCATGAGAAACACTGGTCTGGAAGAAGCACAAGCTGGAATCAAGATTGCCAGGAGAAATATCAATAACCTCAGATATGCAGATGTCACCACCCTTATGGCAGAGAGTGAAGAAGAACTAAAAAGCCTCTTGATGAAAGTGAAAGAGGAGAGTGAAAAAGTTGGCTTAACTAAGATCATGGCATCTGGTCCCATCATCTTATGGGAAATAGATGGGGAGACAGTGGAAACAGTGTCAGACTTTATTTTTGGGGGCTCCAAAATCACTGTGGATGGTGACTGCAGCCATGAAATTAAAAGACACTTACTCCTTGGGAGGAAAGTTATGACCAACTTAGAGAGCATATTAAAAAGCAGAGACATTACTTTGTCAACAAAGGTCCATCTAGTCAAGGCTATGGTTTTTCCAGTGGTCATGTATGGATGTGAGAGTTGGACTGTGAAGAAAACTGAGCGCTGAAAAATTGATGCTTTTGAACTGTGGTGTTGGAGAAGACTATTGAGAGTCCCTTGGACTGCAAGGAGATCCAACCAGTCCATCCTAAAGGAGGTCAGTCCTGGGTGTTCACTGGAAGGACTGATGCTGAAGCTGAAACTCCAATACTTTGGCCCCCTCATGCGAAGAGTTGACTCATTGGAAAAGACCCTGATGCTGGGAGGGATTGCGGGCAGAAGGAGAAGGGGACGACGGAGGATGAGATGGCTGGATGGCATCACCGACTTGATGGGCATGAGTTTGAGTCAATTCCGGGAGTTGGTGGTGGACAGGGAGGCCTGGCGTGCTGCGATTCATGGGGTCACAGAGTTGGACACGATTGAGTGACTGAACTGAACTGAACTGACATAAATTTATTTTACATAGACTGTAGAGGTTAACTGTTTTGACCATGGAATAAAACTTCCTGGCATAAAGTTCCTACTCAGCCACTTAAAAGCTGGGAGGGCTTGGGCTAGTCGCTACACCATTTGTGTACATCATCTGTAGGATGGGAAGAATTGTACCTACCTCATGGAGAATAAGAATTAAGCAAGTTAATATATCTAAAGCGTGTATAACAGTGCCTACACATGACAAGTGCTATTGCAAATGTTAACTCTGATTACAATTGTGCAGATCTATATGTAAACGTTTTCTTCCCTGAATGGGATTGCTGATTTCTAGCTCTGTCTCAATAACTATGCCTTGCAGATGAACAAACTTGTGTTTAGGAGAGCAGAGGAGCAGGTAGGCTGGAGCTGTGTGCGCAGGAATGAACAGGCATGCTTCACTTAGGGTATTTTCCCCAAGGTGAGTTGACTTCCCTGTCTCCTTTCCCCCTTTGTCCTATAGGTCCACATTGACTCCTGTCTTCACCTTCTCTCTACACTATCACCAGCTATGTTTACAGTTCTTGACTTTATTTTTTTGGGCTCCAAAATCACTGCAGATGGTGATTGCAGCCATGAAATTAAAAGAATCTTACTCCTTGGAAGGGAAGTTATGACCAACCTAGATAGGAGATTAAAAAGCAGAGACATTACTGTGCCAACAAAGGTCCATCTAGTCAAGGCTTATGGTTTTTCCAGTAGTCATGTATGGATGTGAGAATTGGACTATAAAGGAAGCTGAGCCCTGAAGAATTGATGCTTTTGAACTGTGGTATTGGAGAAGACTCTTGAGAGTCCCTTGGACTGCAAGGAGATCCAACCAGTCCATCCTGAAGGAGATAAGTCCTGGATGTTCATCGGAACGACTGATGCTGAAGCTGAAACTCAAATACTTTGGCCACCTGATGCGAAGAGTTGACTCATTTCAAAAGACTCTGATGCTGGGAAAGATTGAGGGCAGGAGGAGAAGAGGATGACAGAGGATGAGATAGTTGGATGGCATCACTGACTCAATGGACATGAGTTTGGGTAGGCTCCGGGAGTTGGTGATGGACAGGGAGGCCTGGTGTGTTGCGGTTCGTGGGGTTACAAAGAGTTAGACACTACTGAGTGACTGAACCTAACTGAACTGAACTGTTACTTTCAAGAAGAGTTTTCACTTTCTTCAGAGGATAACTGTGATTTTGGTACAAGCATATGCAAATTATTCAATATGGAGCAATTAAAGAGTTGGGATCCACCCTCCTGGACTTCCCAGGTGGCACTGGTGGTAAAGAACCCATCTGCCATTGTAGGAGACATAGACATGTGGATTCCATCCCTGGGTCAGGAAGATCCCCTGGAGAAGGGCATGGCAACCCCCTCCAGTATTCCTGCTTGGAAAATCCCATGGACAGAGGAGCCTGGCAAGCTACATTCCATAGTGTCACAGAGAGTCAGACATGACTGAAGTGACTTAGCACACACTCATCCAGTGTCCCAGGTTTTTTATAGGTAGTCCCTTAATAAGTAGCTATGCTTCCTTTCAAGGCTCCTTCCTCTCCACATACTGGATAATTCCAAGCTTGGAACCATTTCATATACACTCCCCAAAGAAATGAACTCCACTCAGTTTAAGCTCTTTCCTATGCAAGTTGTGTATTGTGACATCCTTCTTCATGTATTCACTCTACAAGTATTTATTAAATTTATACTATGTTTCAGGTGCAGTTTAAGAAGTTGGGGTCACAGGGATTTAAAAAAAAAACAAAATTGCCACTATTGTGAAGCTTAAAAGTAAGCAAATAAGTTCATTTTATATTGCTGAAAGGGCATGAAAAAAATAAAGAAGAATAGAAAGTGATAGGGACTTGGCATGGAGAGATGAGCATTGTTCTATATAGAATCTTCAGAAAAAGCCTGTCTTTTTGGAGATTGGCACCCTCTGAGTGTTGGGTGAAGCATGAGATTTAAAGGGATTAATACTAGAAGCAGACAGTTAAGAGGCTCTTCCAGGAGTCCTGATGAGAGATGATAGAAAATGTCTTTAGGCACTAAAATGTAAACTACTTGAGAGCAGGTGCTTTAGTCACTGTTGTTTTCTATTTTGCATAAAACAGCCTAACATATGATAAGTGCTCAGTAAAGATGTGTAGCATGAGGGCATGAATGACCAGAGCAGTTTAACAGCCCTAAGTTAGAAACAAGCCTGGTATTTTTTAAAAAAATATTTATTTTTATTTATTTGACGCCCAGACCCCATGTGTTAGGAGTGCTGAGTCTTAACCACTTGATCACCAGGGAAGCCCCAAGCTTGGTGTTTTTGATGAAGAACCAAAACACTAATGTTAGGAGGGCAGAGTATAAGTATCAGAGTATTTTAAATGAGGTCTGAGAACTAGAGAGAACCAGATATGTTACTAGAGAGAACTAGATATGTTACCAGAGAGTAATCAGAACCTTGTTCACCATGATGATAAGTTTGAATTTTATTCTGTGATGGGGAACTGTTGGGGGGTGGTTCTCAACTGTGCAATGCTGTGGTCTGATTTATAATCTGAAAAGATCAAACTCCCATGTGAAGAATGGACTGTATGTACAGGCACAAGAATAGAGGCCAAGACAAGTGTTAGGAGGTTACTGCAGAAGTCATGATGAGAGTGATATGGCTTGTATTAGCTAGTCACAATAGGGAGTGTGAGAATGGTTTGAATGAAGACTTATGATAAATGCACAACCAACAGAACACCCTTTAGGGTTGCAGTAGGAGATGGGGAAAGAATTTAAGATAACATCTAGAATATGGGGCTAAATATATGTGTGAAGGGTAGTGTCATTCATTGAAAAGGGAAAGAGAGAAAGGCTAGGTTTTGGTGAGGCAGGGAAATTAAGAGTTCTTGTTGTTTTTTGTTTGTTTGGTTTTAATTTTTTGAGGGGCCCTATTAGATTGGTTACCTATCGAGGTTGTTATGATGAGTAGACAATAGATACATGAATCAAGAACAAGGGAAGGCAGGTAAGGCTGAATACAAATTTGGCTCTTGGGGTAAGATGATACTTAAAGACATGAGAACTTTCTAACAAGTAGAGTAAGACAGAGGAGAAATCAAGAATGGAATCTTAGGGCTTTTCAACATTCAGAGAGATATGAATGTACTTTCAGTGCTCTATCTCCTCAAAAGGTGTTCTGTCCTAGTTTTCACAAAGGTGCTATGTCAGCACCTTGAATATGACCTTACCCATGTTTTGTCCTGAAGTTTAATAAAATGTTCAGTCTGCAATCAGTATTCTTAACCAATTTCAGTGCCAGTATGAATCTTTTTACTCTAAATGTTTACCATGAGGAATTTGAGAAAGAAAGGATGTAAAAATGTGAGCTCGGAAACTTCACTAGATTATTGAACAGTATCAATTTCTTCCGAGATCATCCACATTTTGATTAAAAAATAAAGAAATACTGCACTCAAGGGCTAATATTAATTCTGGAGACTTTGAATATCCTTATGACACTCGATATCTTCATGAAAGTGAAGAATTTCCACCTTCATATAAGTATCACATATCATTATCTGCGTAAGTGATTAAGGAAAGTTTGCAAGAAATAGCTAAGCAGCTGAAAAATTAATTTAAAAAATGTAATGCTGATAGTGTTACTCAGGCATCATCCACAAGTAGTAACAACCAAGCAACAAGAGGACATGTATTGTGTAATGTTTGAAATGACAAATCTTTATTAAGTTGTTGTATGGAGATCATCTGATCATCTTATGCTGTCCCTTATATATTTGTTATATATGAAATTATATTTTTCCATTCTGTTACTATCCCAAAGGTGGAAAAGCAAATAAATAAGACACACTATTCATATTGCCAGGGTTCTAAGATTATTATGATTTCCACTTGTTCATCTCAGAAAAAGGAGTTGTCATTCTGGTCTTCAGCTGGCTTCCTGGGTGAGAGGAACTGAAACACTGAAGTTAAGAGGCTCTTCCTCTTTAGATTCCTAGGAGCAGTGAGTAGAGTGAAGGTTAAAGGAATGATGAACAGATGTGAATTAAGGCAGTATTTTTGTCCTGGACCTGCCACTATTGTGTCGGGCTTCACTGCACTGTTGTTTTGCTAAGAAAGTCAGACTTGGAAATTGTTCCTTGTGTGGATCTATAGCGGGAAGGTTTTTTTTTTTTTTTTGACAGCACAAAAAGCTGCAGAACCACCAGTCACCCACCTTGCAGTTTGGCCCCGGTCTGTAGTTACACTCCTCATTCCTCTAATCAGATACTTTGGTGGTAATAGATGGGGCCAACGTCAGTGACTGGCTGTTGAAACAGAAGTAATAATAGCCAGAGCAGAGATAAATTTCACATTATTTATTATTAGTGAAGTACTTTGAGAATAACAGATGACAGGCTCTATGAGTTCAAATAATTCTGCTATTAGAAATCGGGTGTTAAATATATAGGCATGAGGAAGTCAGAAAAGAAAATGGATTCTAAGATCATAAATTCTATACTTTGTGGGAATTTGACACTGCCATCACTTGCTGGCATATATTGAAAATATTTAAGTGGCTGAACAATTATTTTAGCTGCTGACAAGTTGTGGGACTTAATACATAATAGGTGGATGATGGGATGGGATGTTATTGCTTTCAATTCGGTGGAACAAACAAAAGAAAATTTAGGCTTGTCATTGTGACATTCAGAGTTTTCCCCACCCCTTAAAATTGTTGCCTCTTGCCACACAGACACTGTTTCATGAAGTTTTGCTTTAAATTTAAATTTGGCTCTCTGCGTAGAATCACGGGAAGCCCACCCTTATGATCACTAATGGTGTCATGATAAACATTCGCAGCCCTGACTAACTGTGGCAGTCATTCTCCCCACTCTCTTTGAATTTGTTACATATGACTTTTGGTTCCTAATAGAAACCAAAAGAAAAAAGAGTATCATTTTAACCGCAGCTAAAAGACTAGAGGCGTTTGGTATTCTAAGAATGAGATGTCTTTTTTTGAAAAGTAAAGCTACTATAATTATTTTAGATTATAATATTGGCACAGAGAATGTAGTGCCAAAACATTCATATTGAAAATGTATATTATTGTATAATTAAGCCAGTTTAGAAACTTTAGTATAATACTCTATACTTACACAATATATTACCTCTGAGTTTCCCAGATTGTTCTACATACATACATATATTAGTTAAATCTCACAATGTCTTCATGAGAAAAGTATTATGTTAAAAGTCATTTTTATAGTGGTAAGAAAACTTGGGGGAGGAAAGTAACACAAAATTAGGAAGCAGTTTGGTGTTAAAACAGGTTTGGAATTCACAACTTCCAAGAATATTTTGGTAGTGTAGCAGTGATTTAGTTGTTAAGTTGAGACCAAATCTAGTGACCCCATGGACTGTAGCCTTCCAGGTTCCTCTGTCCATGGAATTCCCCAGGCAAGAATACTGGAGTGGGTTGCCATTTCCTTTTCCAGGGGATCTTCCCAACTCCTTTGTCTCCTGCATTGCAGGTGGATTCTTTATCACTGAGCCACCAGGGAAGCCCTTGAACATTTGTAGATATTTAAAACTATGGGTTCTCATGAACTGTGTGAGGGAGCAGATAGCTTCAGCAACTATTTAGAAGTTCTTTGACCTGGAATGGTTCTTAATGAGAGAGAGTTCATACAGTATCGGCTTCATAATTAGGCATAAAATTAGGCCCTAATTCATGGTGGGTTGCCAGTTGGTTCCAAATAGACAGCTAGACACTCTAATCTGTTTTAAATGTTTTACTTTATGATACTTCTCTGAAATGATTCACAAAGACATTAATAAAGTATATAATATGCAGCAGAAACACACAGTCTCAATATGTCACAATTGTAACCTTAATAATCCAGTAAATGTGTTTTCACATACAAATTTTTTTCACATGGAAAGAAAACATTCACTAACTTCATTTTATATGACCATTAACCTTACAAAACACTTTACATAAAATATTATGGTTTACTG
This sequence comes from Cervus canadensis, assembly GCF_019320065.1. Classification (NCBI taxonomy): domain Eukaryota; kingdom Metazoa; phylum Chordata; class Mammalia; order Artiodactyla; family Cervidae; genus Cervus; species Cervus canadensis. The sequence goes on from NC_057387.1 coordinate 44,810,986, forward strand.
CTAAATATACAAGATGAATCTAGAATTCCTGAGAAAAATGTGGAACCTCCTGGTAGTCACAACATGCCGTGAATATTTTCTCTCAGAGAGGAAAGCAATCTGATAAACTTCTTTATTTTAATATTATTGATATTTAATGTTACCCTTACCAGTGGTGTTTATACTTTGGAAGAAAATGAGCCAGAAGAGGATGTTCATGGAAGTTTTACCCTTTGTGGAGAGGATAATTGTAGTTGAGCAGTCTTTTGGGTGATTCAATGATTTAAAAGTGCTTGATTTTTACAATAGAATGCCTCTGAGAAGATATCCAAGAAAATTGTAGCTAGTGAACTAAATTCAGGTAATGGTGACTGCGGGGAGCAAGGGAGATGCTTTAAGAATTAACTCAAGTAATGCCTCAGTAATGCTGTTTGGCATATGTGTAAATGGCTGGAAAACAAATGCAACAACCATTCAAGTCTGAAATTCTGCTGTAAGCAAAAGAATTACTTGTTCGGAAAGAAAGGTTTAGATTCACAATGACTAAGGAATGGACTGGAAAACAGAGTTGAACTTTTAGTGAAAGTCACTCAGTCTTGTATGACTCTTTGAGATCCCATGGACTATATAGCCCATGGAATTCTCCAGGCCAGAATACTGGAGTGGGTAGCTGTTTCCTTCTCCAGAGGATCCTCCCAATCCAGTGATCAAACCTAGGTCTCCCACATTGCAGGCGAATTCCTTATCAGCTGAGCCACAAGGGAAGCCCCCCAGTACTGGAGTGGGTAGCCTGTCCCTTCTCCAGAGGATCTTCCCAACCCAGGAATCAAACCAGGGTCTCCTGCATTACAGGTGGATTCTTTACCAGCAGAACTACCAGGGAAGCCCAGACAACAGAATGTATTTTGCCATCTTGTCTCATTAAAAAAAAAAGTAAGAATGAAAGAGGATAATTTGAAAACATTTGTTCCCTTACAGATTCACTCTTATGCTCTAATATTCAAATACCTTATTTTAGAGACAAATAGATATTTATTAAAATGTGCTTTATTAAATTTATTAAAATGTGTTTAATTAAAATACTATAGAGAAATATAATATTATTTGGATTACTTTGTGTGTATGTTTATGTATGCATGTTTAGGGGAAAGAAGAGTGAAGGAAAGAGAAAATAAAAGAAAAGGATGGAGAAAAAAAAGGGAGAGAATGAATGGGCAAAGGATCCTTGACTCACTGTAATTTCCATAAATCGTATGTTGTTAGCAAATTTCTTCTGAGTACATTTTAATGTCTATTAATTGTTTTGAATACCTCAGATAGAAAAAAAATTTTTTTTAGGCTGTGCCTGAGCTATGGAAAGGGTTTATGACATTGTACAGAGACAGGGATCAAGAACATCCTCAAGAAAAAGAAATGCAAAAAAGCAAAATGGCTGTCTGAAGAGGCCTTACAAATAGTTGTGAAAAGAATAAAAGTGAAATGTATAGAAGAAAAGGAAAGATATACCCATTTGAATGCAGAGTTCCAAAGAATAGCAAGGAGAGATAAGAAAGCCTTCCTCAGTGATCAGTGCAAAGAAATAGAGGAAAACAATAGAATGGGAAAGACTGGAGATCTCTTCAAGAAAATTAGATACCAAGGGAACATTTCACGCAAAGATGGGCTCAATAAAGGACAGAAATGGTATGGACCTAACAGAAGCAGAAGATATTAAGAAGAATACACAGAGGGGAGGTCCTAAAATGGCAGAGGAATAGGACAGGGAGACCACTTTCTCCCTCACAAATTCATTGAAAGATCATTTGAAACCTGAGCAAATTCCACAAAACAACTCCTGAACACTGGTGGAGGACACCAGGCACCCAGAAAGGCAGCACATTATTTTCAAAAGGAGGTAGGACAAATTATAAAAGGTAAAAAGAGAGACAAAAGAGTTAGGGATGGAGACCTATCCCAGGGAGGGAGTCGTAAAGGAGAAGTTTTCAAACACCTGGAAACCCTCTCACTGGCAGGTCTGTGGGGTTTTGGAATCTCAGAGGGCAACATAACTGGGAGGAAAAAAAAGCAAATAAACCCACAGATTATGCGCCTAACCACAACTTCCAGCAGAGAAGTAGCCCAGACACTCACCAGCAAGCCGGAGCTGAACAGGGAGGCGTGGGCTGCATTGCTTAGGGTGGTAAGGACCAGGCCAAAATGCCCTGAGGACAATCTGAGAGACCTAACGTGAGATAGCAACCCAAACTGTGGGATAGCCAGAGAAAGAGAGAGAGAGAGAGAAAGAGATAAAGAAAGAGCCAGAACTTTCCTGTGAAAAGCTCTAACCTAAGGCACTGCCAGGCCTGCTCACAGAACAAAGGACTGAGCGAATACCAGAGGAGAGCTAACCGGCTGAGGACCAGCGCATCCCCCACTGGAGGCAGAGAGACAGGAGGGTGACAGCCAGAGCCAGAAGGCAACGGGCAATCTCGGCCCCAGAGACAGCATCCTCTACTAAACTGTGAGCAGGCTCCCAGTTGCTAACCAAGTTTTCCTGGGATCCTGGACAGTTGACATTCACCAGGAGGACTGCAGCCAGAGATCAGCTCTCCAGAGGATACACACGGAACACCTGAGACGGTGCTCCCACTGTTCACCCAGAAAACAGAGCAGCTGGGACTGGGGAGGTGATAAGATGCACCACCCACCTGGGGAGGGTGTGCTCACCAAGCACCTGGTCGCCTGAGCTGCTTGGACCTGGGAAGGACACAAAACTCAGGCCCAACCGAGTTTGTGCCTTTGTGGAGTACCTGAGAACCTGAACCTGGGTGGCTTAGACCTGGCAAGTGCATGCAACCCAGGGCCTGCTTTAGACAGTCCCCCTGCAGAGCAACCTGGAGCCTGAGCAGTGTAGACTGGGAAAGCACATGTGCTGTGAGCGGGGGAAAACTCAGTGTGGCTCAGACACTACGAGCACTTCCCACACATGCCAGTGATATTTGTTTGCAGTATTCCTCTCTCCCAACAGCACAACAAGTGAGCCTAAATAAGTGACCACTTTTGCCCCTTTGTGTCGGGGTGGATATTAGACACTGAAGAGACTTGCAAACAGAGGAAGCCAAGATAAAAAAAGAAGAGGGAACTGCTTTGGAAGTGACAGGTGCAACAGATTAAAACCCTGTAGTTAGCACCAACTACATCAGAAGGGGCCTATAGACCTTGAGAAGAAGTATAAGCTGTAACAAGGAACTATCTGAAATGGAATTGACTCCACACTGCCCTCAACAGCTTCAGAGAAATTCCCAGATATATTTTGCTATTATCATCTAAAAATTTTTTTAAATTTTTTTTAATTAAAAAAATTTTTTTTAAGTTCTTTATTACTTCTTTAATTTTCATTTTTATAACCTACTATTACCTTGCAAGAAAAAGATCCTGTTTTTAAAGCAAATTTCATATATTTTTTCAAGTTTTTGTGATTTTGTTTTGTTTTTAATATTGTATTTTTGAGAGTCTAACCTCTACTCTAGAATTTTAATCTTTGCTTTTTGGTATTTGGTATTAATTTTATACCATTAAGAATCCAATCTTCAGTACCTATTTTTACTTAGGGATGTGATTACTGGCATGATTGCCCTCTCCCCCTTTTGACTCTCCTTTATCTCCCCCAGGTCACCTTTATCTCTTTCCTCCACCTTGTTTTCTCTACCCAACTCTGTGAATCTCTTTGGGTATCCCGTGCTGTGAAGAACACTTAGGGAACTGATTACTGGCTAAATCTGTCACTATCCTTTTGATTACCCCTCTTTTCCATCTGGTCACCTCTATCTCATTCCTCCCTCTACTCTTCTCTATGTAACTCTGTGAATCTCTCTGGGTGTTCCAGACTGTGGAGAGCACATAGGGAATTGATTACTGGCTAGATTGCTCTTTACCCTTTTGATTCCCCCTCTTCTCCTCCTGGTCACCTCTATCTGCCTCCTCCCTCTTTTCTTCTCCATGTAACTCTGCAAAACTCTCTGAGTATCCCTCACTGTGGAGAATCTTTTCTCCATTAACCTAGATGTTTTATCATCACAGCTATATGGATGAAGAAGTCTTGAGGCTACTGTAAGAGTAAGACTGAAAACCAGAGGCAGGAGGCTTAAATCCAAAACTTCAGAACACCAGAAAACTCCTGACTCCAGGGAACATTAATCAACAAGAGCTCAACCAAAAGCCTCCATACCTACACTGAAACCAAGCCCCACCCAACAGCCAACAAGTTCCAGAGCAAGACATACCAAATTAATTCTCCAACAATGCAGGAACATAACCCTAAGCATTAAAATACAGGCAGCCAAAAGTCACACCAAACCTATAGACACCTCAAAACTCACTACTGGACACTTCATTGCACTCCAGAGAGAAGAGATCCAGCTCCACCCACCAGAACACTGACACAAGCTTCCCTAACCAGGAAACCTTGACAAGCCACTCGTCCAACCCCACCCACAGGGAGGAACCTCCACAATAAAGAGAAATCACGAACTTCCAGCATACAGAAGGGTCACCCCAAACACATCAATCTAAACAAGATGAAAAGGCAGAGAAATATTCAGCAGGTAAAGGAACATGATAAATGACCACCAAACTAAACAAAAGAAGAGGAGATAGGGAATCTACCTGAAAAAGAATTGAGAATAATGATAGTAAAAATGATCCAAAATCTTGAAAACAAAATGGAGTAACAGATAAATAGTCTGGAGACAGGAATTGAGATGATCCAAGAGATGTTTAACAAGGACCTAGAAGAAATAAAAAAGAGTCAATCAATAATGAAAAATGCAATAACTGAGATCAAAAACACTCTGGAGGGAACCAACAGTAGAATAACTGAGGCAGAAGATAGGATACGTGAGATGGAAGATAGAATGGTGGAAATAAATGAAGCAGAGAGGAAAAAAGAAAAAAGAATTAAAAGAAATGAGGACAACCTCAGAGACCTCTGGGACAATGTCAAACGCCCCAACATTCAAATCATAGGAGTCCCAGAAGAAGAAGACAGAAAGAAAGGCCCTGAGAAAATACTTGAGGAGATAATAATTGAAAACTTCCCTAAATGGGGAAGGAAATAGCCACCCAAGTCCAAGAAACCCAGAGAGTCCCAAACAGGCTAAACCCAAGGCAAAACACCCCAAGACACATATTAATCAAATTAATGAAGATCAAGTACAAAGAACAAATATTAAAAGCAGCAAGGGGGAAACAACAACACACAAGGGGATTCCCGTAAGGATAAAGCTAATCTTTCAATAGAAACTCTTCAGGCCAGAAGGGAATGGCAGGACATACTTAAAGTAATGAAAGAAAAACCTACAAGCCAGATTACTGTACCCAGCAAGGATCTCATTCAAATATGAAGGAGAAATCAAAAGCTTTATAGGTAAGCAAAAGCTGAGAGAAGTCAGCACCACCAAACCAACTCTTCAACAAATGCTAAAGGATCTTCTCTAGACAGGAAACACAGAAAAGGTGTATAAACTCAAACTCCAAACAACAAAGTAAATGGCAATGGGATCATACTTATCAATAATTACCTTAAATGTAAATGGGTTGAATGCCCCAACCAAAAGACAAAGACTGGCTGAATGGATACAAAAACAGGCCCTTATATATGCTGTCTACAAGAGACTCACCTCAAAACAAGGAACACAAACAGACTGAAAGTGAAGGGCTGGGAAAGGATATTTCATGCAAATGGAGACCAAAAGAAAGCAGGAGTAGCAATACTCATATTAGATAAAATAGACTTTGAAATAAAGGCCATGGAAAGAGACAAAGAAGGACACTACACAATGACCAAAGGATCAATCTAAGAAGAAGATATAACAATTATATATGTATCCAACATAGGAGCACCACAATATGTAAGGCAAATACTAACAAGAATGAAAGAGGAAATTAACAGCAACACAATAATAGTGGGAGACTTTAATACCCCACTCACACCTATGGATAGATCAACTGAACAGAAAATTATCAAGGAAACACAAAGTTTAAATGATTCAATGGATCAGTTAGACTTAATTGAAATCTATAGGACATTTCACACCAAAACAATGAATTTCACCTTTTTCTCAAGGGCACACGGAACCTTCTCCAGGATAGATCACATCCTGGGCCACACATCTAGCCTTTGTAAATTCAAAAAAAATTGAAATCATTCCAAACATCTTTTCTTGGATCACAATGCAGTAAGATTAGATGTCAACTACAGGAAAAAAACTATTAAAAATACAAATATATGGAGGCTAAACAATATGCTTCTGAATAACTAACAAATCACAGGAGAAATCAAAAAAGAAATAAAAATATGCATAGAAACAAATGAAAATGAAAACACAACAACCGAAAACCTATGGGATTCAGTGAAAGCAGTGCTAAGGGGAAAGTTCACAGCAATACAAACTTACCTCAAGAAACAAGAGAAAAATCAAATAAATAACTTAACTCTACACTTAAAACAACTAGAAAAAGAAGAAGTGAAGAGCCCCAGGGTTAGTAGAAGGAAAGAAATCATAAAAATTAGGGCAGAAATAAATGAAAAAGAAACAAAGGAGACCATAGCAAAAATCAACAAAGCTAAAAGATGGTTCTTTGAGAAGATAAATAAAATAGATAAAACATTAGCCAGACTCATCAAAAACAAAGGGAGAAGAATCAAATCAACAAAGTTAGAAATGAAGTCACAACAGACAACACAGAAATACAAAGATCATAAGAGACTTCTATCAGCAACTATATGCCAATAAAATGGACAACTTGGAAGGAATGGACAAATTCTTAGAAAAGTATAACTTTCCAAAACTGAACCAGGAAGAAATAGAAAATCTTAACAGATCCATCACAAACATGGAAATCAAAACTGTGATCAGAAATCTTCCAGCAAACAAAAGCCCAGGGCCAGACGGCTTCACAGCTGAATTCTACCAACATTTTAGAGAAGAGCTAACACCTATCCTACTCAAACTCTTCCAGAAAATTGCAGAGGAAGGTAAACTTCCAAACTCATTCTAGGAGGCCACCATCACCCTAATACCAAAACCAGACAAAGATGTCACAAAAAATGAAAACTACAGTCTGATATCACTGATGAACATAGATGCAAAAATCCTTAACAAAATTCTAGCAAACAGAATCCAACAACATATTAAAAAGATTGTAGCTCATGACCAAGTGGGCTTTATCCCAGGAATGCAAGCATTATTCGATATTTGCAAATCAATCAATGTGATACACCACATTAACAAATTGAAAGATAAAGACCATATGATTTTCTCAATAGATGCAGAGAAAGCCTCTGACAAAATTCAACATCCATTCATGATAAAAACCCTCTGGAAAGCAGGAATAGGAGGAACATACCTCAACATAATAAAAGCCATATATGATAAACCCAGAGGAAACATTATCCTCAATGGTGAAAAATTGAAACCATTTCCTTCCCCCAACTTCAGGAACAAGACAAGGGTGCCCACTCTCACCATTACTATTCAACATAGTGTTGGAAGTTTTAGGCATAAAAAGAAATAAAAGGAATCCAGATTGGAAAAGAAGAAGTAAAACTCTCAGTGTTTGCAGATGACATGATCTTCTACACAGAAAACCCTAAAGACTCCACCAGAAAATTACTAGAGCTAATCAATGAATATAGTAAAGTTGCAGGATATAAAATTAACACACAGAAATCCCTTGCTTTCCTATACACTAACAATGAGAAAACAGAAAGAGAAATTAAGGAAACAATCCCATTCACTATTGCAACAAAAAGAATAAAATCCTTAGGAATAAATCTACCTAAAGAAACAAAAGATCTATATATAGAAAACCATAAAACACTGATGAAAGAAATCAAAGATGACACAAAAAGATGGAGAAATATACCATGCTCATGGATCTGAAGAATCAATACAGTGAAAATGTGTATACTACCCAAAGCAATCTATAGATTCAATGCAATCCCTATCAAGCTTCCAACAGTATTTTTCAGAGAACTAGAACAAGTAATTTCACAATTTGTATAGAAATATAAAAAACCTCGAATAGCCAAAGCAATCTTGAGAAAGAAGAATGGAACTGGAGGATTCAACCTGCCTGACTTCAGACTATACTACAAAGCTATAGTCATCAAGACAGTATGGTATTGGCACAAAGACAGAAATATAGATCAATGGAACAAAATAGAAAGCCCAGAAACCCACACACCTATAGACACATTATCTTTGACAAAGGAGGCAAGAATATACAATGGAGAAAAGACAATCTCTTTAACAAGTGGTGCTGGGAAAACTGGTCAACCACTTGTAAAAGAATGAAACTAAAACACTTTCTAACACCACACAAAAAAATAAACTCAAAATGAATTAGAGATCGAAATGTAAGACCAGAAACTATAAAACTCCTAGAGGAAAACATAAGCAAAACAGTCTTTGACATAAATCACAGCAGGATTCTGTATGACCCACCTCCCAGAGTATTGGAAATAAAAGCAAAAATTAACAAATGGGACCTAATTAAACTTAAAAGCTTTTGCACAATGAAGGAAGCTATAATCAAGGTGAAAAGACAACCTTCAGAATGGGAGAAAATAATAGCAAACACAGCAACTGACAAAGAATTAATCTCAAAAATATACAAGCAACTCCTGTAGGTCAATTCCAGAAAAATAAGTGACTCAATAGAAAAAAAAAATGGGCCAAAGAACTAAATAGACATTTCTCCAAAGAAGACATACAGATGGCTAATAAAAACATGAAAAGATGATCAACATCACTCATTATCAGAAAAATGAAAATCAAAACCACAGTGAGGTACCATCTCATGCTGGTCAGAATGGCTGCTATCAAAAAGTCTACAAACAATAAATGCTGGAGATGGTGTGGAGAAAAGGGAACCCTCTTACACTGTTAGTGGGAATGCAAACTAGTATAGCCACTGTGGAGAACAGAGTAGAGATTCTTTAAAAAACTGGAAATAGAACTGCCATATGACCCAGCAATTCCACTACTGGGCATACAAGCTGAGGAAACTAGAATTGAAAGAGATAACGTGTACCCCAATGTTCATCACAGCACTGTTTACAATAGCCAGGACATGGAAGCAACCTAGATGTCCATCGGCAGAAAAATCGATAAGAAACCTGTGGTGTATATATACACAATGGAATATTACTCAGCCATTAAAAAGAATGCATTTGAATAAGTTCTAATGAGGTGGATGAAACTGGAGCCTATTATACAGAATGAAGTAAGTCAGAAAGAAAAACACCAATAGAGTATACTAACAAATATATATGGAATATAGAAAGATGATAACAATGATCTTATATGCGAGACAGCAAAAGAGACACAGATGTAAAGAACAGTCTTTCAGACTCTGTGGGAGAGGGTGAGGGTGGGATGATTTGAGAGAATAGCATTGAAACATGTATATTATCATGTGTGAAACAGATCACCAGCCCAGGTTCGATGCATGAGACAGGGTGCTCAGGGCTGGTGCTCTGGGATGACCCTGAGGGGTGGGGTGGGGAGGGAGGTGGGAGGAGAATTCAGAATGGGGAACACATTTACACCCATGGCTGATTCATGTCAATGTATGGCAAAAACCACTAAAATATTGTAAAGTAATTAGCCTCCAATTAAAAAAAAAAAGAATACACAGAAGAACTATACAAAAAAAATCTTCATGACGCAGATAATCACAATGGTGTGATTACTCACCTAGAGCCAGACATCCTGGAATGTGAAGTCAAGTGGGCTGTAGGAAGCATCACTAGGAATAAAGCTAGTGGAGGTGATGGAATTCCAGTTGAACTATTTCAAATCTTAAAAGATGATGCTGTGCAAGTGCTGTACTCAATATGCCAGCAAGTTTGGAAAACTTAGCAGTGGCCACAGGACTGGAAAATATCAGTTTTCATTCCAATCCCAAAGAAAGGTAATGCCAAAGAATGCTCAAACTACTGCACAATTGCACTCATCTCACACACTAGTAAGTAAATCTCAATTCTCCAAGCCAGCGCTTCAAGCAAATAACGTAACCATGAACTTCAAGTGTTCAAGTTGGATTAGAAAAGGTAGAGGAACCAAAGATCAAATTGCCATACAGTCTGCTGGATCATTGAAAAGCAAGTGAGTTCCAGAAAACTCTCTTTCTGCTTTAATTGACTATGCCAAACCTTTGCTGTGTGATCAACAATAAACTGTGGAAAATTCTGAAAAGAGATGGGAATTACCAGACCAACCCTGACCTGCCTCTTGAGAAAATCAGTATGCTATGCAGTCACAGGAACAATAGTACTTGGACCATGGACACAAAAGATTGGTTCCAAATCGGGAAAAGGAATACAATGCAAAGTCTGTAATTGTCACCCTGCTTATTAACTTATATGCAGAGTACATCATGAGAAACGCTGGGCTGGAAGAAGCACAAGCTGGAATCAAGATTGCCTGGAGAAATATCAATAACCTCAGATATGCAGATGACACCACCCTTATGGCAGAAAGTGAAGAAGAACTAAAGAGCCTCTTGATGAAAGTGAAAGAGGAGAGTGAAAAAGTTGGCTTAAAGCTCAACATTCAGAAAACTAGATCATGGCATCTGGTCCCATCACTTCATGTGAAATAGATGGGGAAACAGTGGAAACAGTGGCTGATTTTATTTTTCTGGGCTCCAAAATCACTGCAGATGGTG